>NC_056733.1:1333661752-1333961752 GCF_019279795.1 Protopterus annectens
TTCTGCCAGGAAAACTATTGCCCAGACCCACCTCATTTCTACCCTTTTCTATGCCTCTGCTATATATACTAACCTATCTAAAAACAACCTCTCCAAACTTTCCACCTGTTATAATAGCATAGCTAGATTCATCACATGCTCCCCCTTTAAAACTCACCACCACCTCAACCT
The DNA here is from genome assembly GCF_019279795.1 of Protopterus annectens. NCBI lineage: Eukaryota > Metazoa > Chordata > Ceratodontiformes > Protopteridae > Protopterus > Protopterus annectens. Next base: position 1,333,661,924 of record NC_056733.1, read on the forward strand.
CAAACAACTTGAATGGCTAGAACTGCAGAACCATATACTCTGTCAACAATTACTTATTACTCAAAAGATCCTATACCACCCCAACAACACCCCTATCCTCACTAATATGATTATACCATACAAAAATCTGGCTACACTACGCTCTGCTAATAAGCTCCTAGTTTCCTCGATTAAATCTAACAACAAAGCTGGTGACTCACTTTTCTCGAACACAGCAGGTAAAAACTGGAATCAGCTTCCTTCTGAATTATCAACCCTTGCTTCTACTTCTCTATTTAAAAAACATCTTAAAGAACATCTTAAACTCATTGGCTTTGTCCATGTGCTAACCCAGACTGATATCTTTGTCCCCTTCCTGCTCTTACCCCTATCCCTACTCCTCTAACCTATGCCTCCAAATCTAGTTACTACTCTTTTCTTCATAGTAAGAGAATAAAATATAAGGGCTTTTCTCTCTTAATTGGTCTTGCTCATACCTACTATTGTGTTTAAGTATACTTTTTTAGTATAATTCTTAGTATAACTTTTATAGTTTGCAATTTTATTATTATAATTTTTCTTTTGACCAATGCTGCCTCTGTATTGTGATTTTACATGTCTTTTTATATATTGTTAACTTTGTCACTGTTCATGCTTGGAGCTTTTCTCCCCAGGCCTCTACTGAAAATGGACATATATCCAGTTAGACTAGCCCGGTCAACAAATGTAAAATAAATAAAATAGTAGCCTAGGTTATCCACCAATTCATTGTAAAAGAGCATACGTACCCTTTAGAGCTGCCATTTTAATTAATTATAATCAGTGCATGTTTTCTCATGGAAACTGCATTATAAATGCATTTATTTAAAACTCTAAGGACATACATCTAGCATAAAAAAATAACTTCATCCACGAGTTTGTTCCAAAGCACTGAGTGACACTCACTGCTTATTTGTTGTTGCTGATCATATTCATGTCATTTATCATCTGAAATAATTCCTTACACGATCTCAGAAATAACAGTATGCACTGCCGTTTCATCTCACAGTGCTTTATAAAAAAAAAAAAAGTGTGACAAAAGGTTAACACATATCAATACTTTCAAAACATTTTCCACAAACCAAAAGCCAGCATCTTTATTTAATTATCTTGGTACACAACGTTAGACGTTTTCTGTATTTACAGTTCACAGGGCATGCTGTCATTTAAGTATAATGTTTCTTCCTCTAATCAGCATAAAATCAGCATAAAATCATAACTTTTCACATCAGAAACTAGAACTGGGTGGTATTTGTTATTTATGTCTTCATGTTTTAGTGACCAGGTTATTCAATTTAGCTACAGGTCATTTTCAGTACTGAACCACCAGAAGAAACCCAAATAAGTCATATAATAAAAGAATAACTCAGAAATGCAAATACATCAAGATATTTAGAATTATTTTTGTTAATGAATACAAAGGTATCACAGTCATTACAACTGATAATACTGGATTAGCACTGCAGCTACATTTAATATGCGTATGAAAAGAACCATGAATGTTTGACTTCCGAAATGTGTGCATAGTGGAAATCCAATGAATAAAAGAGACAATAATGAAAGCTGGAAAACAAGAGTAGTTTCATAAACATTGGCATCAACTAAATAGTTGTTGGGAAAGTGAAGGAAAGGATAGATTACTAGGATGCAGGGGATACGGCCTCACTAACAGTACAGCTTTTGAGAGATGCAGTCACAGGCAAATGTGTAGGAACAGTCTTAGAAGAATGTCCACTCTTGAATTAATACTGCTGACCAAGCTATGTATCTGCATCCTCAATGCATTGTTAACGTGAATGTTTAAGGAAATTGGTTAATAATGACATTCCCATTGGTCAAATATATATATATATATATATATATATATATATATATATATACTGAAATTTCAAATTTCAGTATTTCAAGACCAGAATGCCGAAAGTGCAGTTAGTCAAAACTTCATTTTGTTGAATCGTAGTTTACTGACTCCACAATAGTTTTGGTGCAGTGTGCATGTTATGGTGTGCTGTCTCTTTAAGGTGCAGTCTGGTCTGGGATTTAGTGATGGCAGCTAATGTGTGGTTATGTGTGGAGATTCTGGTAGCTGTTTACTGTTTAAGGGTTTTGGGCAGAAATGTGTTATTTTTAAAATTTTTTGGGGAAGTTTTAGGAGTAGGTTGGGTTAGGTAGGTGAGAGTGTGTGCTAGTGTTGAAAGTGGTGCGTAAATGTAGGTTTGTTGTTGATTTTATGTTTGTGTGACCTCGGAGTTGGTATATATAAGTAGCGGGGGGTGTGGAAAGCACAACCCCCACATGGGAGTTGCACCCCTGCAAAAAGGTATGGTAGTGTTATGTGTTTTGAGTTTTTTTGTTTTGTTTTATGTATGGGTAGGGTTGGCTGTTTACTTATATTCTGTTTCTTTTTGAGATTGTGCACGTTGGTATTATAAGTTTTAGTGTTTCTGCACTTTCAGCATTCTGGTCTAGAACTACTGAAATTTGAAATTTCAGTATTTCAAGATTCAGAAGTGGACTACCTATACGTATATATATATATATATATATATATATATATATATATATATATATATATATATATATATATGCGTGTGTGTGTGTGTGTGTGTGTGTGTATGTGCACATATGTATAGACAGAGAGATAAAGATAAAGAGAACTGGGGCAGGAAAAGTGAGAAAGGAATGTCTGCATGGTTACAAAACATTTTAAACAGCCACTCAGAGTTTATAGGTAGTTGCTAGGCTTGCACTTCAGGAAGACCCTTATCCTAAATTCCCAGTTCCTTCCCAAGCACTGTCAGGTTAAGGGACTTCCTCAGCATCACACAATACACACATGAGGACTGAGGGTATCAAACTCTTTACCCCAGGAACTACATCTCACAACCTTAACCCTGTGCATCGACTACCATACTATACAAACAGAAGTGGATGTGTACAGAGTAGGTGGAGGAGACATAGGCTGCACAGAAGCCAGCACAGCAGCCAGATGGTGATGGGGAGGTTGGGGCAATCCACAAGAGATGAGTTGTGGTACAATGGAACAGAAGTAAAACTAGGGTGACTGGGGTTACAGGCAACAAGTTGTCTACCAACCACCTCAGAAGGATATAAATTTGACCCAGAATTTTATTCAAATGGGTCAGGGTGGCTAGTGATAGTTGACGCACCCTACTCTATTGGTTGATAAAAGGGTTCTACCAATCAAGTGCATCTAATATGCACTCCAGAAGAGGTATGGTGGCAACTACATGGTGAGGTATTCCACTGTCAACCACCTTCCCCACTTTCTGCCACACTGATGGTTAGACTATAAAAAGTGATTGTGCCAGGCTACCTACCTGTGAGAGGTGGGATGTCCCGTGAACTGAAGCACTCACATTTGTGTCACCTGTCATAGCTGCCTGCAACCTCATGAGCATGGGATGGCTGTCACTTGCTTGCCTGTGATTCTTTGGTTTATGACCTGCAGGAGGCAGACACAATGGGAAGGAGAACTTGCTACAAATAGCACAAGGAATGTAATTCAACATACTAGGTAAGTGCTACACTGACCATGCTGTGCTATAAGCCTTTTCTCTCTTTTGCAGCAGCCACTGCTCATGCTGAAAGATTTAAGGTACATGGCTGGCATGTCACACAAGGTTAGTTGGGCTATACATTTTATTGCAAAACTACACTCCTACATGTACATGTGTGCCAGTAGGGGCTTGGAGATTTGCCCACAGCTTCATAATTAATCTACGGACCCACATGCACACACAGAATAGCTGGTCCTTGGGCATGTAGCCACATATTCATTATAAGCTTCAGCCCCACATACACTTGAATGATAGATGAAGACTTATATGGTATTCAGAGACACATAACAGAATGTCTATGTAGTACATCAGAATATATAGCAGAATCAACACAGATAGGGAAGCAATAGGACCAGCAAAGAGAAAGTCTCATTTAGTGACCAATCTGTTATGTCCTGGTACCTGTCAAAAAGAGTATCATTTATTATGAACACAGCTATGAAGACAAAGACAAAAAGAAAATAACATTGCACTTTGAAAAAATGAAAAAATGTAGCAAGTGCAAATCCTCATTATTACATTTGGCCCTTTCCTGCCTAACCTACACTTCCTTCTGTTGGAGATCGTCAGGATGACAGTGTCAAAGTTCATTATACTGGTGGCTACACTGATCACCAGTCTGGGGATGCCAGTATACTCACTAAGTAGCTCAGCAAGGTTACATGCAATGAATCCATCTTTTGAAATTCACCTTGATAGGCATCCAGCATCAACTCCCTGAACTGACTATGCAGCAAGCAGAAGATTGTCTTCCTCTTCTTGGCATAGCAGCCGGGTGACCTCTCAAGGGCATTGGCATCAGCAGCCATTACCATGAATTTGCTGAACATAAGATGGTGGCTTGTGAATCATGTTGTAAATGTCACTAACAGTGCAATTCAACAAAACCCACAAATCTTGCCTCACTTACAAATGCAGGCAACATGCAAGTGCACTCACTAACAGAGTATCAGTGGTAGGCTGTGCACCCTATCTGTATATTATGTCATCCATGTGGTCTGAGGCATAGCTGGTTTAACCATCACCCTGTGCCAGAATCACGGGCAAGCATCACAAAACAACTAAAAAAAAAACTTCACTGTAATAAGCCAATTGCTCCATTTTAAGGGATCAGGTTATCACAGTTAGATCCATGCAACCCCAAATTTTCCACTGAAGAGAAAAAAAAGAGAAATGGATGTTAGTTTTATTGGCACACCAACCAGGTGGCCAGATACACAACATGTCACCCCTACTCTTGCCCCAGCCATTGAAGTCCCATATTTTTGCCCTGCCCCCAAATATCCTTCGACATATTTTATTAAAAAAAAAATAATTTCTTCATTTAAACTGTAGTAAACCATTTGTTACAAATGTTTGCTACAGTTTATACCCTGCCTGCATGGACCACTATAGCACTCATGTTTTAGTTAAAAAAATTCTTCTCTTTAAACTGCAGAAAACTGCTTGCTACAGATGCAGCAAACTGTTGCTATGGTTTATACTCTGCTTGCCCAAGTGGTACAGCACTCAAGTTTTAGTTAAAAAAATTATATTTATATATATATATATATATATATATATATATATATATATATATATATTTTTTTTTTAAAAAACAAAAAAACAAAACATTTATTTATTTATTTTACATTTGTTTACCGGGATGGTCCGACTGGGACAGTGCCCATTTTCAGTGGAGGCCCGGGGAGAAAAGCTCCAGCTTGAGCTTACATACAAAGTCATCACATCAAGTAATAGAAATTACAGACAAAAAAAATGAGTGTTAACACATTTACAGGATAAAAATTTAAAAACAAAAATATATACATAGTATCAAATAGAACAAGACTTTAAACACTTGAATATAGATAAATATATGGTTGAACTTATATGTGTGGATGAACATAACATTAGTTAGGAAATTAAGTAGGGAGAATCACTTATGCAAAGTCGTGCATAGTTAGTAATACTTCCATGGTGAGAGTTGCAGCTAGGAATGTAACTACTTAAACAGAAGTAGCGTTGTTAGAAGGGATATGTTAACAGAGTTAGTGCGTACAGCCAAATTGTATAAGTAGTGCTAAGTTAATAATTAACCTGGGGTGTTACATGTGCAAAGCCAAGATCTTAAATTGTAGCAAGTAGGTGATGCAGTTTAAATCACACACGGAGTGCTACAGCAGTCAGGTTTGACTGTAAATGCAATACCATCTTTTAAAAGCCTGTGTTGCATTAAAGACAGATTGGCTGATTGAGCCACTCCAACTCTACAGTTTAGACCACACATGGAGTACTACAACAGTCAAGCTTGATTGCAAATGTAATACCATCTTTTAAAGGCTGGTACTGCACTAATGAGAGATTGGCTGATTACGCCACTTCAACACTTTGCACCAGGGGCAATGATCCCTCTTGCCCCACCCTAGTTATGCTCCTGCATGCGGTTCACCAACATGTTGCAATTCATATGTATATGTGCAATCTACCCTGTTTGTATATATATATATATATATATATATATATATATATATATATATATATATATATATATATATATATATATATATATGCCATGCAAATTGCTAGTTATTTGCAGTTTAAGTGGATGGTCTGCCATTTTAAACACTAAAGGATTACACCAAAGACACAGAAACAGTGCCAGTAAAGAATTCACCAGTGGCTTAACGAGTGCAGAGAAGAACAATATTCAAATGACTTAATCCTGGGGAGTTCCACAGTGTTGTGCAGTACAGGAGTATGACGTATAACACAAAAGCAAAATGTATTTCAAAAAGGACTCTGTAGAGTTTGACTCAAAAAAAGGCAGCAAGCAAAATAAAAAGTATATTCATTTAATGAGGGTAACTACATTTTTTTTCTTTTGTGTTATTAGCTTTATTGGTGTTTCTTATCACCTGCTTTTTTGTTTTGGTGTATAAGGTATATCTGGTGTGACAAACATGCTCTGGAATTGTCTATAGGAACATATATTAATCAGTAATATGGCCTATGAATAGTATATGTAGCCATAGATCTACACTGTAGATGACAGAAAACAGCTCACTATTAGGACTGCTTATCACTATAGTATCTTGTAAATGCTGTACATACGTCTTGTGAGCCCGTGATGTGGAAACACCTGTCATGGGCCTCCCCACATACCAAAGGACCTACTGTAACATGTAACTGCATAGGTGTCTGCAGCCCATGTGTTCAGTGATGCATATCCTTCAGCTGTATGTCTCTGTGAGTCTGTATGTGGTAGCCATCCCACCTGAACACATGCATATGCCCATCAGTTGCAGTAGACTGGGGTATCATTACCCCACGGACCATAGCACGACAAATGTGTGGCAACTAGTCTTCCCGTATCTCTGTCCACACTTATACTGCTGTGCATACCTGTGGCAAATACTATTACTAATAAGTAGTCCACTGTTCTCAGCAGTCATCAGCCTGTAGCTATGTGTCTTGTTCTGCTAGTTGTCCTTATGTACTCCAGAGAAAATGATGGCAGTGACTGAAAAAGCAGCCATGCTGAGAATGACATCATACTACAGGTACTCACTAGTCATGGACATCATCCATAGTTTTCAACTGTCGTGATTTTTGCAGAATCTCCACATTTTTGCCTCATATTTGTGGTCTGTTCCTCATAAAATTTGTGGTTTTCTGGCAAGTCATTGAGGACTGAAGTAACTAAATAATGACAGACATTTGAGTTTCAGACTTCATTTCCTTCAGATAATGCATGCTAACACAATTCTTGTTATTTTAGTGACTTGCTAAGTATATAAGAGCAATATTTAAAATCTATCCCTATTTTTGGGCCTTTTTCCCCACATTGTTTTATGCTGTGTACAGATTTCTTGAACTATGAAGATGAGAGATATGACATCACCTACTAGGGAGAGGGGGTGCTCCCTAGACTCTTTGGGATCAGACATGGAAGACAGTTGTACACAAATATATGCTGCAGAATGGTAGGCAGAATTACACAGAACGGCATTGTCAGAGGGGTGTCACTGGCATAATCAAGTGGGGTTGCATGAAGCTATACAGCAGAGCAGCAGAGGGGGTAACCCCACTGTAAGCCTCACTGATGATGAAGAATTTCTAGTGTCCCCACAAAGAGGTGATAAAGGCACAGACATCATACCTGGGGGAGCAGACAAAGGATCCAGGAGTACCCAATATTTATGTGTCTCGGAAGGAGATGCACCACACTAGTAAGCATACTATTTGTTTATATAACAGCCGAACAATGTGCGTGTTGGCATTCCTCCGATACTACTGCAAATATTTTTCACAGGTATGACAAATGTCCAAGTGCACAATAATAGTGAAAGAGATATGTGCTCTAGTGAAAGTTAATGCACTGTTATCCTTTCCCATTGACATTGTTTGAGGACAGCATTTGGAGCCTTTATTGTTACATGTGTACATTCTATAACATCTGGCAGTTAGTGTAAGATGGACATTATCTAGCCATGTGTAGTGGTAACAATTTTTTTTGTTATTTATGTATTTATTCATTTATTTTGCCATTGATATTTGATAGTTGGTATACTGGACAAATAGATATGTTCATCCACATGTGTAAGTTATGCGTCAAGAAACGTAAGGAGTATTTTGTAAGCTGACACCATTTCTGAAAGGTCCCTTCAAAAAGTATGGTAAGAGATGCTCATACTTTGGTAAGCACCTGTATAGGAAGTCCACACATTCCTTTTGATCCTGTTTGTGGGTGATGCATGTCAACCACAACCTACAAGATATCCGTGGCCAAATGAAAGTGGTCTTTCCACTGCTGCTAGTTTCCCTGATGATATGTAATCCATTGCCATGACTGTTTTCACTCATGCTACCTGCCACTCTGTCATACTACCAGGTGTGCAATCAATGTCCTGATTGTCATTAAATGTTGCTTTATGAATGTTGCTCCTACTCACAAGCATGACTGCTTGTTGCAGCATGTCATTATGCATTCATTTCCCTGCATGGCTTCATTTGCTTGACATTATATGGTCATTTGCATACACCATATTCAGCCCTGTTTTCCTTGCCATTCAGTAGTGTTAGGTGGTACTGTGAATCACTACCTGCCTGCATGTGTCCTGTTCCAGCACAGTGGCATGCTGCATACCATGTCACTTGTATATAAATCCCTGGCATTGTGTCACACATCTTGGTGAAGAAACATTGGCAGTAGATATATGCCCACAGCCTCAGAATATCTACATCAGTAATGAAGGTGATGTTCCAAGGGCAAGTGCAGGAAAAGATACTGGACACACTCTGATAACTCTCTACAACAGCTCACACTTCACTTGACATACAATGCAATATGTAGTCCTGTCCGGCAACACTACAGAAGAAAGATGTCAAACAAAGTTTCACTTGCAGTCAAGCATATGTCTGTAAGCTGTATCATGATGTGGATGAGAGTGCCCACTCCAACAGTATCCTGTATGAAGGGCCAACAAATTATTAATGCAGGATTTCTGAAACAGTAGAACCCCTTTACTTGCTACTTATCCAAAGATGGGCAAAGCACTTAACCAGCACAACAGTATAAATAATTCCTGTCATATGCTTATATTTACATTTAAGTAATACTAATAATAAAATTGTGCAAGTCAGTCAAATGTCAGGCTTCAACTTCTCTGAAATACGCAAGTCAACCAGTGTCCTTATATGTTTTCTTGTTTTGCAAGTCTGCTGACTATTGCAGTAAATTGTATTGCAGTGTAACTTTACATCAACACATAGAGAAGAAGGTTAACTATTTATAGCACAAAGTTTTAGTTTGTCGCTGTCTTACGATTTCTTTTTTCAATCTGTAAACAAAAATGTGATTTATGTGTGGAGGTCAGTTGAATATTACCATACTCACTTGTGCAGCAGACTGTCTTAGCATGCTATTGGGCAGTCCATAAAATAACTATGCTCTGTTAAAATGCCGGCCCATTTCTTTCATGTTGATAGAGGCCTAAACTAATTCTATATTAATATTCATTAAAAAAAAAAACAGAAGTCTGAAGTGCACCTAAGTACAACAGATGCAGAAAAACATGGTTGAGACAGAATCAGTGTGTGATTTAAAAAGGTTAAGTAGACACTTGAGGGTGCAACTAGGAAAAAACACAGGCATGGGCAGTGTTGTTATCCCCCTATACTGTCAGTTGATATTACCTTATAGAAAGTATTGTGTGCACTTCTGGAGAGCTTCCATTTGTAAAGACAGAGGCAATAATATGTCAAAGGGCAGTGATAAAAATGTGGCTAAATCTCACCTATAAGCCATTATAAAGAAATACTGGAACATCTATTAGCCTTTACCTTCATGATGACAACATTAATGCTTATAAAAATTGCATGTTGTTTTCTCTATTTGAGAAACTACTTGCAAAATTTGTATTTTATATTACCTAAGTCCTGCTCAGTGTTGTTGCACCTGTACTGGTCATTACAAAGATTTCTGGTTTGTTTGTTAAATATTGTTTTTGTTGTTGTTGTGGCATTTGATTATTATAGCCAGGCCATGGCTAAAAAAACGTATTGTAGCCTTCAGTACCCAATTATTTAAAAGAAACACAAGTACATAAACAAAGTTTAGCATAACTATGAAGAAAAGGTAGGAGAAGGCATGAAATAAATATCCGATTTCCTTGCAAGGACAACCATCCAAATGGGTACTGCTCTAGAGATGTATAAAATTGAGGGACGCAATTTAAAGTTGTAAGGTGAACAGCTCAAGGGGTCTACAGTTATGCACTATTTCACTGAAACAATATTGCTGAACTAACAGCAGTGACAAAGACAGAAAAAAATCAAGCATAGACAAAACAGACCCAACTTTATTTGTTATAAAGAGTGAGTATAAGACACACATTTCATTAGTTAAGCAGCATCTGTAACTTATCCACTTGTTAGTGAAATAGGCAAACCAGACAGATCAAACAGGTCCCCGTCTTTCATGAGAATCCCTATCTCTGTGTAATACTGGCACATACATTTCAAAGATGGTTTCAAAGTTATCTGTAATCCTATTGAAGCATACAGCAATATTCAAAATATCAAGTCACAGTACAATAAATCATCAAAACCTGCCATAAATATTTTGCAAATTTATGAGGTGCTCATAATACCTTAATGATTGTTAAATAAAATAATTCAAGAAGTGCTAAACTACTGTTAGAAACCACACATACTCATATACTGTTCAGAAAACACATATATTAATTCAATTTTGCTGCTATTAAGTCACTGGTAGTAAATCCATGTGAAAAGTCTTCTCTAATAAAACAAAATCACTCCATGTTCAGACCACCTCTTAAACATAAAAATGCAAATCATTGGCCAAATCCATGTTGTGGCATCAGTGGCATGAACTGTACACAATCAACGTGTAGATGGAAAGGACATTATATAGATAGGCAGCACATCTGAAAGATATGTTTTCTGCAGTGCACAATGGAGCTATTAAGGGACAGAAATAATTCAATTTTAAAAATAACTCTTGCTTATAACACTGATAATCAGCAGTTAGTCATGGCTTTGCCATCATGGCAAAACTTTGCCAGACACGGTTAAATCTTGCATCATATATGGTTAAGCCATGCTTTATTCAGCATTTCTTTACTGGCAGCCTCTGTTTTTTGAGCAGAGGAATAAGATACTCTAGTAAGGATAATCAGTAGTTTGTCAAGAGTAAAACACGGTTAAGTGTTTCTTTCGTTCTTTCATAAAACAGTAGCCTATTTGGTTAAATTATGACCTATCAAATATACTAAAATTAAATAAAACATTTGAATGAGTCAAATATGTATCTGGTATGGACTATACTTGCAATCTCAAGGAAGTGTATAACAAGAAGATGGAATACAAACACAATACCGACTTTGGAAGACTTCTACAGCGTATTGAAGACCACAGCATTGTGGGAAATTAAAATTAAAGAATTAAGGATTCATCCTAAGCCATTTATTAACAATCCATGGAAAAAAGTTTTATCATTGACTGACACTTTACAATAACTGAACAGATACAATCAGATAACTGGATTGTTATACCTATAAAGTAATTGTATATATTGAGCTAGTTATAGTATCAGGCTGATGAAAATAGTGTACATAGCTATTTAAGATGTTATATACAAATACTATGAAATTTATTCAGCTGTATTTGAAAAATAAAAAAAAAATTTTGAGAAAAAATAAAATTAAATAAAAAATAATTAAATAGATTGAAGTCTGTTTTTCTATTAGAAGAGCAGTGGAAGTAGTATATAGTTATACATTGTAAAATGATGCCTTATATTCCATTACCAGAAGACAAACAAATGTGCTTAGACCTGTAATGCAAACAATATAGACATTTTGCAATTACAGTCTTTATGTTGACTAAACAAACAATGTCAATGCATTATTACAAAATGATTTGCTGTAAGCAGTAAAAATGAAAGACTGAATAAGTGAAGAAATGTCAGTATATTAATGGATGGATAAAATGTTAGTTTAAGGAATACTTAATAAAGCAGGATGAGTAATAAAGGCTAATAGCTAGTTTTCTAGATGTTTGCAGAATACTGTAAATCAGATGGAACTAAAGTAAGACATATAAAAAACATATGTACAATTTCTGTATTTCCTCAATAACTCTAAGGTATTAGAAATATTTCATCAGTAACTCTAATACACTAAAATGTGTTGGAAAGATTGTTAGAAAACTGAACCAAACCATTTTAATAATACTTTAGTAGATATAACCAAGATTGATATGTAATTAAAATAGTATTACCTTGCCAAACAAAATACAATACTGCACCTGATTAACATGCAAGCCTTCTACCCCCCAGTGCTCATATGGTGTATTTGTATGTGTGTGTCTCTGCATGTATGGGTGACTGTGTGCATATGGATACATACATTGTGTGTGGCAAGAATTCAGTTTAGCCTCACATGTCTCAGTACAAGGATTACATGAATTTAATATTTAATTTTTATCCTTTAAAACAGAGTAAGCCCACTGGATAAATATATCTGACTTTTTTTAATAAGTGAACACACTTGTTTGATCTGATTATAGTAATGCAGTGTATAAAGAGAGTGTACTAATCACATTCTTATATCTTTGTTAAATCAAAGACCATTCCAAAGTTATGTTCTGTTAGATATATGATGGGAAACCATGGTGTGGTATACATATATATATTTTAATATAACAGGTCAGTTATATTAATGTGGTTTGGTTGATTTCCTAGTGAACCATTGGAGCATGTCTTACTGTATTTATATTGTTTTCTTAAATGAGGCCATTATACTTTATTCTGTAAGAAATTCTAGCATGGATACTAAAAATGCCAGCTTAACTCAGTCTGATTTATGTGGCTCAAAATTGGTCGCTAACTATCCCTAATTTTGGTGGGCCACTAGCAGACTCTGGGTTCCAAAACTTTCTCATGAATGCAAATCAGTTTAAAATTAAAAACTATTCTGAATCTTGTTATATAACTAATTAAACTGCTTAAAAAAGTAATCTAATCCTTTAGAATTATTAGGATTAAATCTGTGCATATTATGTATATTTCTGCAAATTTTAAGTTATTTATAACTCTGCATGCTGAGATATCAAGGTTTGGATTTATGATCAGTTAAAGCACCCAGCATTTCTGACAACAGAACTATGCAGCATTCTGTTATTACACAACATACTTACACGTAGTGTAAACAGATAACAACAGTCAGGATACTTTGCACATTATTTTTACACAAAACATTTGACAGGTAAGAGATGCACAGTTCAGCTATATAAGAATGAATAACTACTGAAATAAATGAAGTTGACTCATTTAAATGCATTTATACCTGAGGTGTTTAAGCACCAAGCTTTAAAATATTGCAAGGGATAGTGTACTAACGATTATTACTTAACCAGGAAAAAAAAACAAAACTGTACAAATGACTGTTGTTCAGATAACTCACTCACTGTCTCTACCACTGTCTCTAAGACCCGGCTTTATACTTTCTCAAGAGTAGTCATGGGCTCATGCAAATGCTTGCCCTTTTTACTAACAAAAAAATCTAGTTAATCGATGAAATGTAATTATAGGGTAGAAGGAGACTGAATTTGTAGGACATTATTTTTTCTAAGAATAAGGAGGTGACATAATGTAATTTTATTGACAGCTTATGTTTGGAGGTGAAAGCCAGTTCAGATGAAACAGAGTACACTTTCAGTTCACTTCATCAAAATAGATTTGAGTTTAGTTTCAAGTATACGTTCTCTAGTGCCCACACACTGATTTTTTTTAGATGACTTTTACAGGAGACCAGAACAAATACGTATACTTTAAATTCCACAAGACACAAACAGAGGAAGGTTATTTTCTGCATGTCAGCAGATTTAGTCTAGTTCACCTAATGAATTTTTTACCTTTAGGTGAAATTCTGAGAGCTGAATAAAACTGCACAAAGAAAGAAAACACTATAAGAGTCCTGGCTGATATTAGTGAATGGTCTCAAAATGGAGGATATTCTAATTCAGTACTAATAGCGTATAGGAAAGCAGCTTCTAAGGATAGAAGAGTGTTACTGAAGACATGAGTATAACATGGTATATGACAGAGGAAGGAGTATGTTAAAAACATACTATCAGTTCTGTAGATTTTGTTATAACACCTAATGGCGCTGTATATACTGTAAAACTATCTGTGACATAATAAGAAAGTAGAATATATTACTTATTGATTGTGTTCTAGAGAAATCTATGTTTACAAATTCATATGTTTTATATGAAAGAAAATACCTGACTTTCAGATATTCAGTCAGAAGTTATTTTGTTAGAAACAAGTTTGCAAATAATGGTATCAAAAAGAATACATGGTTTTGGAGCCTGTAATTCTTGCCTATATATTTGGACTGGCATACCTCTCAACTGTACAGATTTTTGCAGAATGTCCAGATTTTTGCCTCATTTTTCATAAAGTTTTGGTTTTCTAACTAATCACTGGTAAATAATTGAAGACTGAAGTCAAAAAATAACAACAGACAATTGAGTTTCAGACTTCAAGCCCTTCAGAAAATTTATGCTAATGCAAAACCTGTTATTGTATGTACTGTCTAAGTTTTTAAGAGCAGTATTTAAAAAGTGTCCCTATTGTTGGGCCTTTGTTCCCCCATTATTTATGGCTTTGTCCAGATGTCTTGTTCTAAGAGGTTGAGAGGTATGACTGGCACTAATTTAAAAACAGGTTAATAACATTGTAACCGTAGTAATTCCCACATGTATCATTCTGGGTCAATAATATGTGTAATTTTCATGTGTTTGTAATGCATATTATATTGGTGAAATCAACAGAAATTAGGTGGAGAATATGGAACATGTAAACATACAAAGCAGAGTAATTCCATGTGTTGTAGATTAAAAGTGGGTACTTAAGATACAATGTAGACGTGCTGTAAGGGTTAAACACAATATCAGTATAACAGATAAGCATCTGTAAATGTAAAAATATATATATCGTCCAGAAAACGAATTAAGAGCTGCACTCAGGTTTAACATTACATTACATTTTCAAATATATTGCAAAAAAGAATTAAATTAGAAATATTTATTTAGTTAAGATGTATGTAAACTTTCAAAATGTGACTTAAATACTTAATGCATTAGTTTTGTTTGCTTTTTTTATATAAAATAAATTTATTTTGTATGAGTTTATAACTATTCCTGAGATGGCATGAAGCCTATTAAATAAGATTGATGGACCAACTGCCATGTGCAGTTTGTTTATTTTATGTATTGCATGTGTGTGTGTGTGTGTGTGTGTGTGTGTGTGTGTGTTTGTGTGCATGTGTGTGTGTACTTTAGCAAAATAGTTATTACAAGTGCTGGTGTTTCTGGACATTATTACTAAAACATTTGGGAGTTATATTTGTAAAGCTGAGCAATAGGTATTTACAACTAGAATAGCCATGTTGAGTAATTAAGAAAAAAGTAGTGGCTGCTTTGTGATACACTTAATCATCTATATGTTTTATGTATCAGTTTAAGGTTTGCATAACTTAACTACAATAAATATATCAATTAAAACACAAACATACCTTTTCTTTGAATAGCTTGTTCTATGTCAGTTTTCTGATTAATTTTCTAGTGCTATGTTTCAGCTTTACTATTGTAGTAATCACAGCTTCCGCATGTAAACTTTATAAAACTATCCAAATCTTCAAGTAAGGTCTTTAAGTAAAAAAATGCATAGTACTGATAAAGAAAAAAAAAAGAAAAACTGTATACTGATGCTGAATCAATGTATGCATTCATCAGCTACAAAGTACTGCAGAGAAGATTAACCATAATTGCGACTGACACTTATATTTCCTACCTTAGAAATACATTTCTGTGCAATGGCAATCATATACCAATCTATGCAGCTGTCTGTGTATGTGTGCACATGCGTGTATCTGTAAAATGTGCTCACATACATATGCACCCTCATGCATGCATATGTGAATGTGCAGGGACAAACACACATGCACACAAAGACACATGCACATATACACTGTTAGTTGTGTATTAGTATAATATGCATGAGGGCAGACTTGTGATATTTGGGCATGACTATCAAAGAAGGTAGGAGAGTAACACTGAAACAACAAAGGTGGTGACAGGAGATATGACATCCAGACTCTACATAAAGGAAGCTAATGATGATGATTATGATGATTATTTAGCTATAATAAATCTTTGCTTGGTCATAACATTTTACAGGACTATACATGCAGTTACTACACTGTCAACAGCATCAGAATTCGTAGCCTAATTGTGCAGGGATGTTTTTTCTGCATCATCAGAGCTCACACGGGGGTGGGACTTAAACCTTTTCTAGATGAGGTTGGCATAACTGGACTTTGGATAATGTGCCATGCTAACCTATCCCATGGGGAGTGGAATACATCAAGCCAGGTTAAGTCTAGCAGCACATTAATTGAGCAGGTGACAAAAGATGTCTGGAAGCTGCATCCGCAGTCATGCACATTGCTTCTTACTGCTTGCTTTAATCTAATGACATTGGCAGCGCTGATTACCCAAAATGGGTCACTGCTAGCTTATCTTGCAGCCCATCCCTCAGCAGTCTTATAACCTGGCTTGTGCAATATAACTGACCTGCATGTCCTATTTACATCAAATCATAAGTCACCTAGCACAGCAATGGATGTCAGTCATGACTAGGCTGACCATGTAGGAGAAATATAGGCTCCCTGGTTAGTAGTTAAGCTAGTTATAATCTCTAGAATCTTTTGTCTTTGTACACTGAAAGGGCAATATTAAAATAGCATCAGAATTTTAAGTGGCCTTATTATGTAACTGTGTGTGTGTGTGTGTGTGTGTGTGTGTGTGTGTGTGTGTGTGTGTGTGTGTGTGTGTGTGTGTGTGTGTGTGGACACATACACATGTGTATGAGTATGACAGAGGAAGAGACTGTTGTAACAGTATACATGTTATGTCCATCCTCTAAATGATTTCATGCATTAAGCACTTATGACAGTTTTTATAATGATCCAAGTCAAAATTATTACAAGAGTAACTAAATGCAATTCTCTTTGCTTGAAAAAAAATCTTCTGGACTCCCCTTGCTTTACTTTCTAACTAGTCATCATGTTTGTAGTGGAAGATTCTAGTGTCCTAAAGCATTTCAAGGCAGACAAGCATATTCATAATTCTGGAGACTCTACTATTAGAAAAGCTGTGATTTGTTATTATATTATGGAAACATTTCTTCTCATTACATAAGCAAAAAAAAAAAAAAAAAAAAAAAGAAGAGACATGGGAAAGATGATGAATCTTGAAAGTACTTCCCATGGTTTCATTTACAACTTTTCTTGGGGAGCTAGGTGGGTAGGTCACCAAATTATTTCACTATACTGCATAACTACCTTGTAAAAAGTTTGAGTTCAGTACTCAGAAAACTTGTTTGTTTTTCAACATCCTAATCAGCAGAAGAATGAATAGGTTCTTAGGTAGGTACTAGGATATCAGCCCAAGGGCCTACATAAGCCTAGCCAACAAGGTTCCCTGGCTTACACCACCCAAGAAAGTTATTTTCCTGTGCCATAAAATCATAAATCATAAAAGAAAAACCTTAAACACAAAACGTCAAAATCCAGATGACTGAAAGATATCATTATTAAACTATAGTGCAATAAAGCAAAGTTAATGTAGGTGGCAAGCCCTCTGTTCACCCTCTCATCACATTTAAATATTAATATATTATGTTTTTTACATTCTTACTTTGAAATCACACCTGCCATTAACTTAAGTGTAGCACTGTTTAATGATGGTGATTTTTCTGCTGTTTCAGTTTTGAGCACTGGCGGTCAATTAATTGTGTTATCACCCTCCTCAACACACACACACACACACACACACACACACACACACACACACACACACACACACACACACACACACACACACACTTCCAACACTTGGACTCAGTCTTTGTTTTCATAACTTTGCAGGAAAACCAACATTTATATTCACTCCTAATACTTTAACTCTTACCAGTACAAATCCTGGTATACGAGCACAGCGATCATAATGCTTGACGTAAAAAGAAAAAAAAAAATTTACCAGAAAACATTATTTCTGAGAATTAATAATGCAATTGTTCATTATACTTTATTACTGATGTATCTTTGAAATAGTATAATTTCTTTGTAGAAGGAAATTCATTTAGAGGTACATTAACACATTCATTCACATTCTGTTTATAGAACATCTGTCTATTTTGATGATAAAAGTGCACTGCAGTCAAATGAAACAATTTTGTTGTGTTTAACTGAGTAGACTAATAAAGACGTACCAGATTTTTGAGCTGGTGTAGATCGTGCAGCCCTCGTTCAACCTCAGCAGTAGATGAAGCAGCATAAAGCAATATGCCAACCACAGCAGTGCATGGATTCAGCAATTTGTCTTGCAGAGCCAATACTTAGTGCATGCATGCTGATTTTTCTAAAGCAATATATATATATATATATATATATATATATATATATATATATATATATATATATGTTATAAATATATCTAGATACATTTTACACCTCAAGAGCATGCTTTCTTGGGTTCTGAAGGGAAAATATGTACAAGAGAAAAATGCAAAGTGGGAGGTTATATACAGTATCATCAGGTATATGATTGTAAAGAGATAAGTGCTTTTCTCAAAAAGAAAAGGAAAGAAAAGAAAAAGAAAAGAAATGACATAAGTTAACCACAAACTGAAACATGAGGCATTTAAAAGATAAAAACTCCAGATAAGATTTTAAGCCTTGAAAAATCCAAGTGCCATTAAGTGAACCTGACATCTCAGTAAAACTATAGGTGAGATATATTACATTTATTTAGCAACCATTCTGCCACTTATCACTGCTTTGATTGCATTAAGATAACTGACAGAGATGAAGTTCATTTGCTTCTCCTACTTAATTACTCATTAGTTTAAATATTGCATATAATAAATAGCATATTACTTTACACTGTTTGATTTCAGATGTTCAGTATAACAGTTTACATGCATTATTCACAGAAAAATAATTTTAACTGAAGACTTTATCTGCTCAGCTGCATCTCTTTTAAAATATACACAAAATAAGTTCTAAACTAAAGTACAACTCAGTAAATGTGGTATAGTATTACAAGTCAGTGGGCAGGATTCACGAAGGCTTGCACGGAGTCTAAGAGTAGTGTAAGACTCCATGCAGCCCTCGCGATCCAGGAACAGCCCGAAATTCCGTGTAAGAGACCAGCTAAAACGTCTCTTACATGGACTGGGCGTGGATATGCTAATCACCTCACTTGCAGCCGAAAGGCATGCAAATGAGGTAGATTAGCGATCCACGAAGCTGAAACCAGCCCGTGTAAGAGTCGTGTTAGCTGCAGAAATGTACTCAGTTGACAACTGAGTACGTTTCTGCAAATAACACAATGGAGCCATGTCAGCTCCAAATAAAGGGTGCATATGTATCAGGCAGCATGCCAATGGCCAAATATGTGGCCATTGGCAAGGTACCGCGATGCAAATATGAGAAAAAAGTAATCTTTTTTTTTCGGCAATCGCCAATGTTTAAACGCAGTGCAGCCACGCGCAAACGGGCTATGCTATATAAAACATAAAAATGAAGGTTATAAACCCACAAATGTGGGTTTTATGCAATACATGGATTTACAATGCAGGGACCAGCAGACCAAAAACAACATGGCCACCGTTTAGTGGTTGCTAAGGGGGGAAGCTGAGTCTAAGACATGTAACTAAGCATTAGTAGGCAATCTTATGTAAATGAGTGTTAGGATACTGAATCCCACTGTCACATAGCAAATGAGCACATTCCGAGTAGTGTAAGAGTTACATAAGGGGGAGGAACAGAGTAGGAGATAGGTGACATCACAGGGGGGAATGGCAGAAGGAAATGCAGTTCATTGGAGGACAGTGTTACGTGACAGATGTCAGACACATATCATGGAAAGAGGAGTGCCACAAGATAAGCATGGGAAAGTCAAGAAATGGAAGGTGTACACTGTAGCCAACACCAAAGTTTCTTGCTGGGCGTGCATGCACACGTGTGCGCGCATGTAAGGCAGACTGAGCATGTGGGAGCCTGTTGGCAGACTTGTAAGACTGTTTGCACTGGTGTGCATGCGTTTTAATCCGAATAAGTAGATTCTGAACTGTGTAAGCATGTGTGCGTGCATGTAAGCCACTGTGAGCGTGTTTCTGCTGGTATGCACATTGCTCCCCCCTGAGGAAACAGAAAGGAAAAAGGAAGCAACAGAAATAGTAGGAAGCTAGCAGGGAATACTGCTGGAGCTAGCAGGTGAAAACAATTAGAAGCAGGCAATTACACAGGCAGAATACTAGCTCAGCTAAGCACTTAAAACTCTGCAAACAGCAGTGCAGGATGTTTCTCTCAAGAGACACTGCAAGACAGGAGTAAGCTATTAGAAGTGAAAACTGAAAAAGCTGAACTCAGAGCAGAAATGCTAGGGGCTGCCATAGCTGTCATAAGGAGACATAGGCTACTTGCTGAGAGTGGTGACAATGCAAATGGTGCCAGACAACCCACAGTGAGGAGACGGAGAAGAGTGTACAGGCCCAGGGTCACCTACCATGGGTTACATGAGCTGGAGATAGTGGAGTGCTATAGAGTGAACAGAGACCTCCTGCAGCAAATTGTTGAGCTGTGCAGGCCACGCCTCACACACAGAACCAACAGAGGGGAACCCATCCCAGTGGAAACAAAGGTATGTGTTGGCCTAAGAATACTAGCAACAGGTACCTTCCAGAGACCAACTGGTGATATGATGGGGATATCACAGGCATCAGCCTCCAGGGTACTGCACCAGTTCCTGGATGCCATGTCAGCACATGTCGGTGATCATGTATATTTCCCCAATGCCCGTGAGGTATTGGCCAGCAATATGCATCTCTTCCAGCAAATAGCAGAATACCCTGAGGTAGTGGGTGCACATACACATCAAAGCACCTGCCGGTGAGCGGGGTAGGGCCTACATTAACCACAAGGGCTTCCCCTCCATCAACTGCCAGGTCGTGTGTGATGCCCAGGGCATAATAATGAATGTGTGTGCTGGCTGCCCTGGAAGCTACCATGATTCCCATATCTGGCATCTGACGCAGCTGTACCAGACATTTGCCAGTGGGGACATCCCACATGGTCACTTAGTAGAGGATGCTGGATATGCACTGGAGCCGTGGCTGATGACACCCATCAGAAATGCACACACACCTGAACAGGAATGCCATAATGAGGCACACGCACAAACACGAAATGTAATCGAGCGTGTGTTTGGGCTGCTCAAGTCACGGTTCCGGTGCATGGATGCATCTGGTGGAGCCTTGCAGTACTCACCAACTACATGTACCTGAATTGTCATGGTATGTTGTGCTATGCTACATAATATGATTCTGCAAAAACAGCTGCAGCAGGATCACCATAGGGCTGGGATAAACAGCCCCCCACCATTGCCAAGTCAATCAAAGGCAGAGCGTGACACAGAGGAGGAACAACCTGAGCCTGCCCCAGTAGGCAGAAGGAGGTGTGCCCAGTATGCCTTGGCCTTGGCAAAGTGGCAACACATAGCACATACACTGGCTCAGTAGGGACCCTGGAAATGATACCTCTCTCCGACTCACACATATAGTAAAAGGGATGCCTAAGTTGACACAACCTGCTTTCAAACATGTACAGGGAGTATAGTATGTGCATCCAACATAGGCAGCCCTGCAGCACCACCTGCAGCATGATTGCCATGTGTTAAGCAATGTAACACCATGTAGTATATGCAAACTTGATGACCCTGACTAACATCCTACTCTCACCAAGCATGATGCCACAATATGAAGATGAGATGATCAATTGCAATAATTGGCTGAAGTACTGATGTTAGTCAAAGAGCACCTATCAGTCCTGGCCTTATGGATACTGGCAAAGTCTGTTGTTACCCCCAGCGTGCCTTGAATAGGTAAGGCTCAAAACACAAACCCACCTCCATAGGTATCACAAGGGATACCCAATGCCAGAAGTCTAAACAGCAAGATGCATGCAGTCTAAACTCCCCCAGCATGGAGAATGTTGATATCTGTTCTGTAACAGAAAACTGGGTCAAGGCTCACAACAGCACCCTAACACTACCAGGTTACACCTCATACTGTGCTGTACAGCCCCAAAACATAGAACAAGCTACAAAAGGAGGGTGACTAGCAATAATTGTCAAGGATAACCACACCCCCATGTTGGTACCACAACAAGAAGCACATGGACTAGCCATGGTCAAGTAACAGTGGCTAAAACTGCCTCCCAGTTTATAGCCTGCTACAGACTACCATCCTAACACCAGGAACTGCACTTGGCCTATGTTGGAATACATGAATATATCAAGCTCTCCAAACCACATTATATTGGGTGACTGAAAATACCCAAACATAGACTGGGAGCATTATTCTAGCTCCAACACCCTAGGACAAAGGTTCCTAGAATCCATAAACCAAACTGCTCAGGAACAACGTACCACTCCTACAAGAGGGGTAAGCATACTGGATGTGATAATCAGCAACATGGGTACTGGATGGCAAGATGAGAAGTGTATCCCTCACTGGTAAGATCAGACCATAGAGTAATCACACCGGATATACACATCCTGACCACAGTCCCTGGCCAGAAAACCACAGTGAAAAACATGTGTAAAGCAAATGTTGCACTCCTCCAAACTGATGTGGAATCCATTAAAGGCCCTGTGCATGTGCAAAATATGGGCCACACCTCAGAACCCGTTATACAGGCATTCCATGAACACTGCCAGGAATGCATGGATTATGCAATCCCAAATAAAACCAAGACACAATGCCATACATGCAGGCATCTGGCATGGTGGATCCCAGCCATTACCAAACCATGCAAGAGAATGAGGAAGCTACTACATGATAGAGCAAACCTAAAAAGGGAAGTAATCTCTGATCAGTATTATGGCAATAAAATATGTCCACTCATACAATCCACTAAGGCCAGCTACAACAAGTTGAATCTGTGAATCTTGAGACAATGTTACACCTGCCCCATGTACACAGACAACCCTCTCCTCCCCCCAAGAAATACAAATATATGTGAGAGATGCAACCATTTATCCAAACCGGAGGCTGAGCTCTCTCAACTCAGTACTATCAAAACTAGTCAGGAGGAGAAGGTAACCACACACACCACAAACCCAGTCTCACATAGACCTATCACAACTGCAAACCAAAGACATAAACACAGAAAAACGTTCCCGGAGGCTCTAATTACAAACACACCACATCAACAGAGGCCTCCAAAGCAGACACCCAAGCAACCACTACCTCCAAACATAGCACATGCAACACATAGTACACAAAGCTGGTGTGCCAAACAGTCACAGGCCAGAAGGAGAAACAACATGCCTGATACAGTTGTAATAGGTGACTCCATAGTCAGACACACTGCTGTCCCGCTCACCAGACTGAACAAGGGAAAGGGTACAGTAAGCTACCTGTAGGCTGCTACAATATGCCACATAACACAAGTACGCAGGTCACCCCAAAGCAAGTACAAATATGATGCAGTCATTGTCCATGCTGGTGTGAATGACCTGAGATGTACCTCCCCAGACTACATAAAAAGAGACATAGATGAGCTCTCCGATTATGTAGTCCAGGCCGGTATGACACTGACCTTGTGCAGCATCCTACCCTCACCAAGAATGATGCCACAGTACAAACACAGAATGATCAGCTTTAACAAGTGGCACAATTACTGGTGTCGTTCCAAGGGGATCCAATGTCTGTCTGCTTGGGATGTCATGCTTGACAAGCCACGCTGCTTTGCCAGGCATGGCTTGCACCTGTTAACCCTGGGCATCTGGATATTGGCTAAGGCTCTTGCCACCTCCATAGAGCCTTTTGTAGGCAAGGCTGAAAAGACTAACCCACCTCCCTAGAAAATATAAGTGGAAAAAAACATAAGGGTAATGCTGCACAATGCCAGAAGTCTAAACCTCAACATGCATGCTCCCGAGGCCCTCCCCAATATGGGGAACATTGATGTCCATGCAGTGACAGAAACCTGCACCAAGGCTCCTGAGAGCACACCAGCACTACCAGGTTATACCTCATATCATGCGTTATGGCCCCAAAACCTGGACCAAACCATAAAATGAGGGGGAGTATCCATATTCAGCAAAGATACCCACACGTCCAGGTAACTGACAATGCACGAAGCATTGGAGACCACCCATGTGCAACTAACCATAGGCAAAACTGCTGTACAGTCTGTAGCATGCTACAGACCACACTCTCACACACAGGAACCCCACTCAGCCTTCCTGAAGACACTGGACAGTATGAATGTCTCACCAAATACCAAACAAGGTATTCACAAATTACCACATAGGTGGTAACCCGTTACGTATGGAAGGAGTAATCAGGGACCTAGGGACACAAGTGGACAGTAACCTGTCATGTGACACTCACATTGCCAATGTGGCTAGGAAGACCTTCTATATTGGCCACCTTATCATGAAAGGATTCACATCTACGTCAACAGAGGTCATTGTGCCCCTATACTGTTCTCTTATCAGGCCCATAATTTAGTACAATGCATCATTTGGGATGTACCTTACCCGACACCAGCAGCAGTTAGAAAGACCTCAAAGGTACCTCACCAAGAGGATAAAGGGTCTCAAATATATGTCATATGCTGCCTGGCTGTAGACACCCCAACTGTATGCAGTCACATACTGCCTACGCAGAGGCATTGTATGCCTGTTGTACAAGGCCATGTCCAACACAGGATTAATGGACATGCTCCACCCCAGAAAACCCAAATCCATCAGAGCTGTGAGAGCGAGAGATGTCAACCTCAACACATAATGAAATAGGATGTGCTGGAGGGACAGATACATAACCCAGAGGCTCCCTACACCCTGGAAAGGAATCCCACTCCATGTTAGGTAGAGCCCCTCACTGACTCTCTTCAACAGGAATCTTGCCAAGTGGATGGGTGATCGTAGATGTACACTGGGGGTCTTCACTGTGTCACGTCCAGACAGAGGCACAGTAAAGTAAATCCTAAATGGCCATAATATTCACATAGCAAGGGGTGGCGAAAGCCACACACACTCTGGCTACACTTATAAATGCCCTAAGGTGGATAGCCTAGTATGAACCTATGAACCTATGAAGATACAAATTGTACAGGACACTAAGGATAATCACAAGGCTTTCTTAACTGATGGTAGGAACCTTGTTGGAAATTCACAGATATGCTCTGAATCACTCAAATATTACAAACAATATACCAAACACACACACATTGCCAACATCCAACCTGACAGGTGCAGTGCAACCCCCCCCCCAAAATGCCAAATATCTATCCCAGCAGAGTGCTGGCCCCCTGACATTGCAGATGCTGAGGTAACAGCCAGCATCTACAAAGCAAAACACACAGCATCAATGGTACGAGATGGTGTCCTGGGCTGAGTCCAACATGGACTCCAAGAAGAATGGAATGCCAAATAACACTACTGCTCAATGTCAGCCTTACCACAGGATATGTACCCAAAGAGCAGTGTACAACAACAGTGGTCCTTCTCCACAAAGGTGTTGCCTGAATGGATACTGCAAACTACCACCCCAGACTCCTGACAAGCTTGGTCTGCAAAGCTATGGAAAGGATCAGCATGTACCTCAGACATAAAGATATTGGGGACCTACTGTCACTGGACCCTACCCAGTGTGGCTTTCTTAAGTGCAGATCCTGCCCCTTAAACATGTCTGACTCATTTGAAACAGTCATTAAGGCCATTGGTGAGGGGAATGTAGTCCACACAGCCTAGCTGGACCTTGCAAAAGGCTTCCATACAATACCCCACGTGTTCATTATAGATAAGCTCACCAGCTTAAATATAAACCCCTATGTCAGTAGAGGGGTTTGCAAACCAGACCAAGGACAGAACTGACATGGTCAGAAATGCTGCAGCCATGTCAGACTACAAACCAGATACAACTGGCATTCCACAAGGCTCGGTCCTGGGACCTCCCTTGTTTGGTATATATGTCCCATAGGTACAGGCCAACATGGAAGGACTGTGTCTGAACAAGTTTGTAGAGGACTACAAACTGGCCACCATATCTGACCCTCCAGCTGACACAAGCATCCCACAAAAGGGCCACATAGAAACAGACAACTGGTGCCATAGCCATGTCAGCAAGCTAATTGTAGAAAAGTGTATAGTCAGTCCCTGTGGATATACAGTAAGTGCCCACCAATTACCACATAGGTGTTAACCCATTAAGTACTTAAGATGTAATAAGAGACCTGGGGACACAAGTTGATAGATATCTTGCATTGGACAAGCATGTGGTGGTAGTGGCTACAGAAACATACCATATACCCACCTAATCATGAAGGTAGTCAGATCTAGATCAGGGGAGGTCATTGTGGCTCTGCAGTCATCCTTCATCAACCTCACTATTGAGTACAATGGCCCCTGTGGGATGTACCTCAGCAGACACCTCCATCAACTGGAAAGACCCCAAAAGTACCTCACCAGGAGTATCAAAGAGCTTGAACAGATGCCATGTGTTGCCTGATTAAACAAACTGCAGCTCCACACAGTGCCATACTGCCCACCCAGAGGCAAGCTGTGCCTGATGTATAAAGCCATGTCCAAGCTGGAATCAATGAACATGCTGCACCTTTTACAATCTGAATGGCAGTGAGCTATGCACATGAGAGACCTGAACCCCAGCACTGACATACATAGGACATGCTGTACTGATTGATCCATAACACAGAAGCCACCCCCACTCTTGAGTAAACTCCCAGTACAGGTTAGCCAGAGAGTCACTCATCGACTCTCCTCAAGAGGAATCTTGATGAGTGGATAGGAGATGGTAGGTTTACCCTGGGTATCACTGTTATGTCACGGGTAGACGGAGGCACAGTATACTAACCATGACATATGTCATAGCAAACTCCAGTTACAATGTGTGTCGAAGGACAAACACACTCTCTGACTAGCATTAGAAATGGCCTAGGGCTCATCGCTAGTGTTTGCCAATGTCCACCTATGTTGTGGAATACACTACCAATGTTGGACAAGCCTGGTTTAAGTAGTCCATATCTGAACATGATGCAACATGGTCATATGTGCACAACTGGCCCCTAACCAGTCTGTTGTGCTCACTATGAAAATTTAAAGCAGTGATAAGACTAAAGCCCAGGATACTCTCCACCACAGTGAAAGTACTGAACCAGTACACTATACGGTACTACAGTATTTGGTCAGTATGAAAGGATGTTGACAACTGTATGCAAAGTATCCCATGCAAACCCTGCAGGCACAGTATAATCCCTGTTGTGTTCAGACACAAAGCAGTTGGCCAGTAAGTACACAACATGACACCCAACACACAACCATAAACGTGAGATATTGTTGAAGTTTACACTCATCCACAAATGTGGTGGACTGCAGATTTCAACAAATGGAAAGCTCACACTGGGCATGCTCGCACACTTTGATAAATGAGACATATGTCAGACAACATGCCATGGAAAGCCTGAAATGGGCATGCTCACACACTTAGGCCATATCTCAGTTTAGCAGTTGGCCACACATATCTGGTATTTGTACGTGTTATTCCAGGAACCAACTACATTACAGCAATCTGCCCAGTGCACACAGTTAAATGACTACAGAGACATAAGTGATATAGTGGATCCCTCTCATATTCAAACATCTTCCACAGATACACAAGTTGCTCATAGAAACAGGGAATGCTATGGCAATAAAGACCTGCAAACAGTCTATCAGCAACAAATATTGTGCATGTGACAATTAAACATATGGGTGTAGAGGTCAATACTAGGCTGTTTGCCCTAGGGAATGAAAGCAAAGCTTAGCCAGAGTATGCTTGGCATCTGCCTCCCCAGTACCGTAGGCTACTGTGTCACTGTAAAGTAGGTCACATAAGGCACCGTTTGAGGCTAGTGTGCTGTGCCTCCGTCAAGTAGGGACACAGTGGAGATCCCAGGGGTTGAATTTGCTAAGCCACATCCATGTGGCTGGTGTTTGCTGGAAGAGGGTTGGTGAGGACCTCGAACAGTAAGTGGGCATCAATAACAGACCGATGGGAGCCTTATCTGCAGTGTCTGGACAATTTCACTGTCAACACTTTGTCGTGATCATTATGAGGGATTGAAGTGTCGTGCCAGTACTGTTCAGAGATGTCCTCCCTCTGTGGGCTACTGCTCTGCAATGTATTAGCTCACTCCATCTGTTGGACAGCTCATATATGGCTGGTGTACACCTGACAGGTGTCCTGTTGTGGAGGAGTCATGGGTATATTTGGGATAGCATGATGAATGCAAACCTTCCACATGCTCATAGAATGCAATTGTCAAGGATTATGCAGAGTGGCCTGTATACTCCCCCAACATGGGTCCTTTGAAGTCTTCCACCCCAGTCTTCACAAGTGCAAAGTCTGCTTTTGATAAATACACTTTGTTTGCAGTGACAACCTTGCCTGGGGGTGGGGATGGGATATGGATGTCCAGGGAAAGGTGGGTATGGTCAGATATCAACAATGGTGGTCTACCTCTGGTGTGGAACAGTGAGTACCCATGTTGCAGATGGTCAGGTGCAATATGTATTCCCCCTTGTGGCTGTGGTGAGTGGTCCTGCCATAGCACATGGACTCACAAATTGTAGTGGCTGTAGGGTAATGTTGTAGAGGCCTGAGTAGTTCCCACACACAGTATACCTGTACCTGATGTTAACAACTGGAATGGTGTATGTGAACATCTTCATATCTTGGTACTGTTCCCAGGGAAGCAAAGTGTGTGTCCTAGATGTGGGAGGGGTGGTCTGAATTGGTTGTGTTGTGTGTTACAGGTCCTGTGGTCATGAAGCATGGTATAAAACATAATCTGCCAGTGCTGATGTGCATATCTGACCCTGAAGTATGTGGCTGCAAATGCATATATATGTTATCCCCCACCTGACAGGTAGTAATAGATGTACATACCTCTGTATAAATAATGATGTCAGCACCCTATAAATACTGCAAGTGCAGAACAGATGTCCAGTAATTCAGATAGTGCGCTCTGCTAATGCGTCTCCCTCAAGTGTCATAATATAGTTAGGTAGGGGTTTGAATCCTGCAAATGCTCAGTGTGTGGATGAGCGGGGTTGGTGTGTGTGCAATTCTGTGTGAAAACATGTCCCTTTTGGCAACTAGGAGAACACACTACATGATGCACATTCCTCTTTCTAAACACTGATGACGTCAGCACCCTATAAGTACAGCCGGAGAAGGGAAACCTTCCAATAATGCGAATAGTGCGCACCGCTAATGCGTCTGTCTCGCGTGTCGTAACATAATTAGGTAGGGGTTTGAATCCTGCAAATGCTCAGTGTGTGTAGAGGAGGGTTAGTGTATGTGCAATTCTGTATGAAAGAAATGTCCCTTTTGGTAACTAGGAGAACACACTACATGATGCACATTCCTCTTTCTAAACACTGATGATGTCAGCACCCTATAAGTAAAGCCAGAGAAAAGAAACCTCCCAGTAATGCAAATAGCGTGCTTGGCTACTGCGTCTTGTACTAATGTCATAACATAGTTAGGTAGGGGTTTGAAACCGGCAAGTGGGGGTGGAAGTAGGGTGTGTGCAATTACATGTGTGAGAGAGCTGACTCTTTTAGCAACCAGTACAACACACCAGCTACTGCATATTCCAATCTCTAAACAGAGGTGATGTCAGCACCCTACAAATACAGCAGAATAGGGCAAATCTCCCAGTAATACAAATAGCACGCTCTGCTACTGCGTCTCTCACTACTGTCATAGCACAGTTAGTTATGGCTTTGAATTCCACAAATGCCACGTGTGTTTTTGTCACACAGAATGCCCATGTGTGTGGGTTGTTGTTCACAATAATGCATGACATCAATTAAACCAGTAATGGCAATGCACACATATGATGTATGTGTGTGCCAAATACACATATATACCTGTGACCTTCAATAGTTCCCATGTCTGACGCCTGCCACATGGCTACATGGTATTTGCACTGGATAACATTATGACTGTGGTTTTCTGTGCGGGTGCTGCATGTGGTATGTGTATATACAGTGTGAGTTGTATATGGTATCATCCTAGCAGCGAGGGATACACATCTGGTCTGGGGCATATAGTCTACATGTTGTTGATGAACAGGTGCTGCATGTTTTCACCTGTTGTGGGTGTGGTAGCAAGTTGTTCCATAGCAATGCAGTGACTACATGCTAGGAACCTTTCAGCTAGGGTGTTGTAGCTACAGTAATTCATCAGCATTCAGTAATACTTCAGCATTCTTGGTGAGGGTATGATGCCAACCAAGGTCAGGGTCATACCAGCCTGTGCCACATGCTCAGAGAGCCCTTCTATGTTCCCTATCATGTAGTCCAGGGAGGTATATCACAGGTCAGCCATAGTGGCATGGACAATGACTGTGAGTCCATGCCTCTGACTGACCTGTATGCTTGTGTTATGTGGTGGACCATAGTGCCCCACGGGCATATCACTGTGACCTTCACCTTGTCCAGCCTGGTGAGTGGGACCTCACTGTACCGGACAATAAAGGCACCCAACACAACTGTAGCAGGTGTGTTGTCTAGCTGTACAGGCTGTGACTGTTTGGCACACAGGATTTGTGTGCTATGTGTTGCACGTGCTGTGTTCTGGCTCAGGCAGGATGCTATTCTGAGGCTCCAAAAATGCCCCAGTGTGTTCATGTGTTTGGATTGCTGTCAGTGTAGGTCTACATCAGACTGGTATTGTAGTCACTGTAGTATTTCATGCCACCTGACAGGTTATGCCAGTACTGGGTTCAGAGTGCTTAGTCCCCAGTTTGGCTATGTGGTTGCATCTCACACAAGTGTTGTACGTTCGTGGGTAGGGGAGAGGGTTGACTGTGTACATGTGGCAGCTGTGACATTGCCACATGACTCACATATTCCACAACTGTACCATAGAAGTGACTGACAAGTGACCTTTGCACATGCTACCATAGTATTGTGATTGCCATGGTGATTAACAGCACATAGGGCCAATGGGGAACAAGGTACAGAAGGTGAGCATGTGAGGGTGTAGTGCCTGTGATTAGTTAGCGCTGGCATATATGACTGCTCATGTGGTCAAATGCCAGGTAAGTCATATGCAATGTGTCACAGGCAACGTACATGCGAACAGGACAAACAGTGACGTTCTGTCAAGTGAGACATGGACATACGTATAGTAAGCTATGCAGATGTCACTAGGAATCCACAGAAGCTCCGTAAATCTGCATTGCAGGTGGAATCAGTGTTCCAGGGTAACTGCAAGCAAACACGCATGCAAACAAAGCTAAAGTAAGCAGGGCTGCATGTAGTCCATTGTACAACAAACAAGCTGTACCACTTCCAGTAGGTAACAGTGCAAATATGCAGGCACTATATACATGTACATGGAAATACATAGGTCAGATGGCCAGGGTCCAGTCTCAGCGCACACAAGTGTACAGACCATGTACCGTCAGGATGTACAATAACCGGACGGAAACCCAGGTGCTCATACCTGCACTAATACACATGTCAAATAACAGACACTGAGCCTTCACTCAGTGGTTCCATACTTAGTAGGATGTATGCTACCTGTCCTGCCACCACAGTATCCCTGACATTTATGGGGACTCTCCCTCCTGTGAAAGTTAGTTTTGTGTGTTGGGGCTGTCTAGCATGGTATGAGGTGTGAGCTTGCAGTGCTAGGGTGCTCCTGTGTGTCCTATACCAGTTGTGTAGTACTGCACACATATCAACATCCTCAAACATCCGCATTGCAGAGTCCAGTGTGGGCAACATGCCACTTTCAGTTTACATGTCCATCATTGCATATCAATACTTTCATTACCTTATCCCCTGTGCTACCTATGTATGTGGCCTTCTGTTGACATCCTTACCACCAGTATGCAAACATGTGCAGATGATACACTATGGTACTTACCATGGGTGTAGAAAACAGTACAAGACAATCATACCCTTACTGCATCAGGCATGCTGGGATATACCCACAATTATATCAGCACACTGTACTGTTAACAACATGATACTATTACTACATGTCTATGTAGTCACCTTGTGCATCAGCAACATGTTAACCTGTACCTGCACTGATGTTATAGATTGTAGGAGGTGGCACAGTTTCATCATATGCACAGGTCGTGAACTTGGTATGCCTGAGTCTGCCACTGATACCACCAATTGACATGTATGTGTATGTGTATGTGTGTTGGTGAGGGACAGCAGTACAAGGTGGGGCAATGTTGATGCAGTGTGTGCGTGTATGCGGTAGCCCTAGGTGTTGTCAATTCGCATGTGTGTATGGATGCACACAGTTCCACCTCATGGCTGTCATATACCAATGTTTGTGGACAGCCACAGACTGTACCTGCCAGGTCATACAGATTAGTGTCTCTGGCCACGGACACAGTACCTGTGCCTTGCAGGGGTGCTACGGACTGTATCTGGTACTAATCCAGACTGGGTACTGTCATCAGAGGCAGGTGTTCATTGACTGGACACAGATCCCTGTTGGGCCTGTCTAGAGCCACGTGCACGTGGTCTCCTGGGGCGGTCTGATGACAGCACAGACCTAGCATTGCTGGGGATGCTGCTGGTACTATGGGGGTGGCCGCAGCCCTGTTGTCGTCCGCGACGACTGCCAGCTGCTGCTGTTGCTGGCATACGCCCACATCGATGCCTCAACCATCCAGCATTGCCCTGGCTCATGGACATGTAGTTGTGGAACTGATCTAATATGTCCCCACAAAGTCTGTCTATGACATCGGTGAAATTACGGATGGCAGCCGCAATGTCACACATAATGTCACTCATGGCTGTGCGACATGCTGTCAGCTCCCTCAGACCCTGTCTGGTGTACCATTCCATACGTGACTGTGCCTGCATGACAGCCCGAAACATAGCTGAGGTTGTAAGACCTCTGTGGGCACGTCTGACAGGGGCAGTACGCCCACGGATGCTCCCACGAGAACCCCTGGACATCTGTCTGTGTGGTACCATCTCAGGGCCATGCCCATGGCTGCTGTGTGGGGAAGCATGTGCCACAGATACCACATTACCCTGGTCAATGCCCACTGTATCCTGTCCATCACCTAGGGACATTGATGACAAAGGATGTATTGGTAGGATGACTGTGCGCATTGACGGGGTTGACAGCTGTGTACTGTCAATTGGCTGACCAATGATGGACCCTGGCACACCTTCCTGTGCCATTACACACATATCATCATTATCACTACCCGTGGCACCTGATTCAGGTTCCCTGCTGCATGACACCAGAGCAGCACCAGAACCTGTGGGAGGGAAACAGGAAACACAGTTTACAATGTCTACACAATGTTACCAGTGATGCACACATGCACACATGCACACATGCGCACATGCACACATGCACACATGCACACGCACACAAGTGTACACATGCACACATGCACACAGGTGCACACATGCACACAGATGCACACTTGCACACTACTCAGTATGCGAGATATCAACACACAGACACAGACACACCTGCATGCATACACAGAGCACTACTGATTGAGCCTAATATTACTATTACTATCAAGACTATTAAAGGTATTGTTAATACACACTCACCAGCATGGATAGGCTGCATTGCTGTTACACCAGAGGGACCTGCAGAAGTGAGGAAATTAATGTCAGTGGGCACAACTGTGCCATTGTTACTGAGTATGATACAGGTCAGTAGTACAACAGTTGCCTTTCACAGGTCAGCTGCTGATATTGAGAATATCACACTTGCACAATAAATACTATGATGACAGCTACAAACCAAGGACACACCTCACACATGCATTAACTACCAGTGTACACAACAGTCAACTATACATATGGCATATTACCTGCACGCTCGTATTCATAATGCAGGTCTGCTGCTATTGTTGTTGTTGGTGGGCTGGAGCCACAACACTTAGGAGTAGTCCCTCCAGTCTGGTGAGTGGGGGATGTGTAGTCACCCCACCACCTGTGGCAACCTGTTGCCTGTGGATATCCGACGCACGCTGACGGACATTTCTGATTAAATCACTGCAGTGATGTCGTACCTGCTCATATGTATGAAAGCAGAAACTGATCTCTCCACGAAACAGCAAGTAACAATTTTTCTTAACCAAATAATAAATCCAATGAAAGTAGTAACGATAAAAATAGAGTAGAAAAACCTTTTATTTTACAAGTGGGATGATAAGCGCTTTCGCGTGGATACAACCACGCTTCTTCAGATGTTCATATGTCCTATTATGCGTGCCTATGTCATTTACCCGACGGACAAGGTCTTGCCACAGTGCAGCCCTCTCCTACTGATTCTGTATGGGGCGGGAAAAGAGTATTGCAAAATCAAGCACCAGGCTCTGGTGCATTTCCTCATCCTCGGCTGCAGAGTATGCTGGATTGCGCTGGTGAACCATGGTCCTGAAAAAGAAAATAAAATGATATCAGCAAAATATGTCAGCAGAATTTGGCACACATACTACACATGCTACTCGACTGTCACCCATATATAGCATCTGTCTGTCTATTGGTGGATACACATGTAAATGGCCAGGTATCAGTGCTCAGCCAACAACTGTGCAACAGTACCTGGCACACTCCATACGACATACTACCAAACCCCAGCAGTCAGCACACTGATTCAGGTCCAAAGCACCTCCTCACTCTGGGGGTTTGTATTGAGGTACTGTATGGGGAACATCATCAACTACTGTGATCTGACCACAAACTAATCGCCCTGGATATACATATCCCATCTCCACCACCAGCACAAACGACTACAGTGAATAACATTCCAAACGCAAACTTTACACTTCTTAAGACTGAGATGGTATCCTTTAAGCCCACTGGGCCAGTGGAAGCCACAACCCACAATGCTGACTCCTTCACAAATGATTTCTACAGACATCTCCGAGAATGCTTGGATCATGCAATCCCATATAAGACCAAGACACTCGCCACAAAGGGAAAGCATCCTGTCTGGCGGACCCCAGCCATAAACAGATTGTATAACAAAAGATGGAAGCTACTGCAAGACAGAGCATAATTCCATAAAGGGAAGGCATGTCTGATCAGCACTAGTAAAGAGCTATGTTCTCTCATACAAACATCCATGGGCAACTTTGAGAGGGAAATCACCAGGGACACTACAGATAACCACAAGGCCTTCTTCAGTTATGTTAGAAACCTGGTCAGAAACCCTCCAATATGCTCATAGTTAGTACACAACAAATAATTCACTGAACCCACAGATATTGGCAACATTGTGGCAGACAGGTTCTGTGCAATTTCCCCCCCTCCCTCTTCCCCAAACGAAGACATACTTATCCCAGCTGAATGTAACCTCCCTGTCATCACAGATGTCCAGGTGAGAGCCGCCCTCAGAAAAGCAAAAAACACAGCATCAATGGGACCTGATGGTATCCCCGGTTGCATGCTACATGAACTCCAAGAGGAGCTAAACCCGCATATAGAAGTGCTATGTAACACTAGCCTGACTGCAAGATATGTACCTGTACACTGGTGTACAGCAGCAGTGGTTCCACTCCACAAAGGAGGCACCTCTACATACCAATACAATACAATACAATACAATACAATACAATACAATACAATACAATACAATATGCTATTGCCCCTGGGACTACAGCAGCATACTGTTCTTCTACCCTGACCCTTGTGACACATGTGATGTGATGGTACCTGCTCCTGTCAAACAGTTACACAGGGTGACTCATATGGCATATTACCTATTTGACTAACATTCAGCAGGGGTATGTGTGACATGTACTCATGGGGAGTCTTGCTTCTTAACGCTATGTGGTTTATTGCAGTTTAT
Source organism: Protopterus annectens (assembly GCF_019279795.1). Lineage (NCBI taxonomy): Eukaryota > Metazoa > Chordata > Ceratodontiformes > Protopteridae > Protopterus > Protopterus annectens. The sequence goes on from NC_056733.1 coordinate 1,333,698,041, forward strand.
GTCTTATCTCTGGGTAGGAACTTGTACCTCCGCCATGTGCTCTCTACTGCGGTGTCAAGGACGACACACAGTGGTCATTTAGGTTGTATGGTGTGAGGTGTTACTATGGTTGTAGGGCATCTGTCATGGGTGTGACTTAAGTATGTAAATCCAGGAGTGGTAACCTCTATATGGGTAGTATGTGTGCACTCTGTGGTGTTGTCAGTCACTGTGCATTGGTAATGTGTTTGAGTGCATTGTCACAGTGTCATACATGTCACTGTGTCCTTCTCCATATCTGTAGCTGTCATGTGAGGTACATACCGTGGCAGACATTGTGTGGTGTGGAGTAGTACACTGACCTACATGTCCATAGCTGACACACCATGTCTGCTGACACATACCATGTACAGGTATTCCAGGAATAGTGTGCCACTGTGACTATCATTGGGGGAAGCCTACTGTACATGTTTATGACCCTGTTCACCCCTGACACATGCAGTGGTGGGCAGCCAATCACATATCTGGTGGTTACTGGTGTAGGTGATTTGAAATGGGGTATGGTACTCCAGTTTTGACACTGGTGTTCACTCCATGCCTTTGTCACCAGGCACCTGTTGCAATACATCTGTACACATGTGCCTCACTCAGAAAATATCTCTCTCTCTCTCTCTATATATATATATGTCTATATATATATATATATATATATATATATATATATATATATATATATATATATATATATATATATGTCTGTATACATATACACATATATATATCGATGTACATATATTGCTATAGATATGGAGAGGGGGGTGTGACAGAGAGGGGGTGAGTGACAGAGGGGGTGGGACAGGGGTAGTGTGAGATAGTCATATACAGTCATATCTGTAGATAGTCAGATCTGTCTGTTTATGTATATGTATCTACATATATCTATATCTGTATGTGTGTATTACATATATATGTTTGTACATATTCTATCTATCTACATCTGTCTATGTATTCCTACATCCCTCTCTATCTATGTATACATATATGCATATTATATATATATATATATATATATATATATATATATATATATATACATACATACATATATTGACATACATACGTATCCATATGATAGATAGGTATATCAACATGTTTGTTTACAAAACTGTATACACACACTAACATAATGCTAAACATACATAACTGTGAAACCTACATTGTACATTGCACTACAACCTACATTCAACCTACATTGATATGTGCACATAGATGCCCTCACATACATATGTACAGCCTTCACTGATAGTTGCTGTATGTCCCCTGCCCTATGAACATCTTCATATACATATAGATACAGACCAATGACACATATGGAGGGTTCACAGTATGTAGACTTTTAAAGTATTACTTTACATTACCTGTGTTTGTCACAGCTGCTTGCATTGCCTTTTGGATCGGTGTCCTGCTGCTACTCCAGTTGACAGATGACAGCTTTCTAGTAGGTTTTGTTAATAAGTGTTTTTGTTTGTGTTTTTTTTTTCTCTCTCTCTCTCTCTCTTTCTCCCTACCTCCAGAGGGTGCAATGAAAGTATTGCATGTGCGGACTTGGAGTACAGCATGCTTTTGTAGGTATCTGCATATGTCCATGTGATGGCCTCTGCACCAATTGTTAGCCAGCATTTGCTAATTGCATGCAGCCAGTTGTGTACTGATTGCAGTTCTCACTGTGATTTCAGGACAGTGCTATAAAAAGGTATGTGAGATAGGCGTAGCCCTTTCAGATGTTAAGGGCAGGGACCATGCTGGTATGCTGTGGACACTGTTCTGTGAGTGTAAAGGTTAGTATCTCTCTCATATTTCCGGCTGTGTTGTAGATTAACATTTCTCCATTCATTTCTCCAGTTTCCTGTACTAAGTGTGTATGTACACTGACACCTAAGACTACTACTACTGTTAATGTTGGTGTGTGTGCTTTCCTGTGGGACATGTGGTGTAACTGGTATATAGCAGTGGCTCTTGCACTTTGTTGATATGGCTTCAATATTTGCCCTTTACATTCACTACTTGTATGCCTGCTAGGTGTCTTGACTGTAGTGTGTTGCTGTGGCTTTCCTATCTTCCATGTACATTCACACCTTGGAATGCTTGCTATATCTGATAGGGTGTTACTGCATGCAGTGTGGTCTGGCCATGGTGTGGGCCTTGACATCTATTAGGGTATTTGAGTATGCTGCTGAGCAGGCCCCAGAGACTCTCAGGTGCATCTTTTATCTGCCTCATGGAATGGTACATATCAGTGGGGTACACCCATTAAATTGTCTGGTATTCTGCAGTTGTGACTGTGGGTTAGCATGAGCATATGTATTACTACACTATTTCTGCCATGCAAGTGGTGCATACTTTCAGTACTTCATAGTTACCATTGCATGTGTTGTAACACCTTTCTGCCTACTGTTTGTACATTTCACAGTGAGTCTGTGGGGCATCCCTGTAACTCAGTCACTGTTGCTATGTCTAGGCTCTTAACTATTCAAATATGGCAGTGTCATACCTCTCAAGTGTACAGATATTTGCAGGATGTCCACATTTATGCCTCATATTTTGGTCCACATCTCATAAAACAGCTTTTTCTGGCAAATCACTCAGGGCTCAAGTCAGACTATAGTGACAAACATTTCAGTTTCAGACTTCGTACCCTTCCAAAAATCCAAAATAATGCAAAACCTGTTACTCTCTCAGCTGTCTAAGTTTGTCGGAGCAATATTTGAAATGTGTCCCTGTTTTTGGGCCTTTGCTCCACATTTTTTATTACTTAGTCCAGATGTCTTGCTGTAAGAGGTTGTGGGGTATGGGCAGTGATTATCCTGCTGTGAGTATGTGTGCGGCTTGCAAGGTGCTACAGTGACATTATTACCTACTAGCTTCCAACTAGCATGGCTGTTTCTGTTCACACACTACTATTATAGAAATCCACTACATTTGACAGTAAATATACATGACATGCTTTGTGTACTACACATCCTATATTCCCTTTACATTCATTCCTACTATTGCATGATATATTTATTGTAGCACAATGTTCTTATATATCAGTCATGGCTTAGTGGTAAGTCATGCAGACTACTGTTTCCAAGGTCCTGGGTTCAGGACTGACAGTGGGATTTTATTTTGCTTTTGAGCAGACTACAGGCCTTGTCATTCAGAGTGACTAAGGCACTTTTAAGCAGTTGTAAACGGGTTAGCGCTGGTTTGCGCGGAGCTCACGCATGCACACTGGCATTTAGCTCCCCGCACACACGCGTAGCTAAGCGCACACAAGCGCACACCCACTTACAACTGCTTAAAAGTGCTTACTCTTGCACACCAGCTAATTTCTTTGAAAGAAATGAAAATGGGGAGACAGGAAAGTGGTGAAAAAGAGGTCACAAAGAGGGTAGGACAGTAGGGAAACAAGCTTGAGTTTTGCAGGAGGGATATAGGTAAGGCCCATAGCTGTCCATTTCTTCATCAGCAACAGCTGTGCATATGTTTGTAATTTGGTGTGACATTTGAAACCTTCCACCCCTGAGAGAGGTGTAAGGACAACAATAATACTTGTTGTACAGCCAATTGTAATTGACAGTTTACATGTCCAGCAGATGTGTGCAAAATAGGCAGCTATGTATGGGGCATAATTTTTTTGTGGGTACAGAGTGCCCTTTTTTTTTTTTTTCAGGTGAGAGTGATATGTCAGGAAGTCGGTATAGCTGGGGAGGTAGGTTGGGTAGGATAACAGACAAGACAAACAAGACGCATACAGGGGCAGTGTATGACACATGTGGGGGGGGTTACACAATTGACAGGGACGGATGTTTGGATATCTCGAGCCCATGAACCCACAGATGGCAACAGTGGAACTGAAATTCCCACCCATGGGCAGTTGCCACTGTGCCTTCACTGCCCAGGACGGGGCTGTGCTGGGGGCTGTGTAGGCCGGGCAGCAGGCACACTCGTGAGTTGTGCCACCCGTGCCTCAAGCTGGCTTAGGGGCCCAAGCACAGAGTGCTGGATCTCCCTACGCACCACAGTCTGGACACTACGGAGGGTGAGTGGATGTTCTCCTCCGGCCACGCTTGCAGAGGGGGTTTGAGCCCCATCCCCTGCAGCGCTTCCACCCGCAGGTGGCACAGGGCCACCGGAGGAGGGTCCGGCCTGGGCACTACTGCCAGGTGCACTCACCAGCTGAGGAGGGAGAGGTGGGTCCGCTGGAACCCGCCTTCCCTGTCATCCTATGTTTTGCATTATGTTATGACAGTTTGGGTTAGTAACGTACAATACCATTCACAATTAGTTGTAACAGCATGCATTAGTATTCCCATTAACCAAACACCCATATATTCAAGCCATTGAACAGCAAGCATAACACATGCATAATTTGAAGAGCAATACACAATCCAACAACATGCAGGGTTGATTGATGGCAACAGGCCATCAGGTTTGGATGTATGAACAGGGCAGATGCATCTACGTACATGCAAATATGTATGAACCAACAGGACAAATGTCCAGGGGTGTTAATTGTGATTGCACATACCAATTTCACGCGGAATGGATTATATGTGGTTATAGGGTAGGGTGAAGAAAATTTATTTAACAACTTTAAATACCAATACATATGCTGTACATTTCTACTAGCTGCAGATATATACACACTACAGTTCTGCCTACAGTTTCCTATGTGATAACTACTTCAGGTTGGTGATAGGAATGTTACTGCTACATCAATATACATTTCATTTTTATTCATACACATTCATATCTGGCTCTGTTCAGCTACATCATCCTGCTACATTTACTTTATATAGCTATAGACAACTGTGGATGTTTGGTATTTCAGACAACCATACTATCTGCATATTGCAGACTGAGAGCAACATATCCAGATTTTGGGACACATATTCCAGCTGCAGTACTGTTTTCAACACATGTTACTGTTTGGTTCTGCCTGTCACATTCATTTCATTCTGTACTGACTGCAGTATACTTTATTCAGGAGATATTACTACTTTATTGGTGGATTCATACCTCTTTCTCACACTCTCTTACTTGTTTTATTTTTACAATTCAGGATGGTACTTAATTCTAGGCTTTATTGACATGTTTTACCTGTAGTTATAACAATCCTTTCCAACAGTCTCACTTATGTCATGTTTCTGTATTTCAGCAGGGATATAGTTCACACATGTGTTTTACTCAGCTTCTGCAGCTGTACTTTTCAGCCTGCTGCAGGTTATGTACTATTATATTACAGGTGGGACATCTTTATTTCAGACTTGTTTCATTTTTATGTTTGGATTACAGGCTGCATCACACTTTTGTAAACAAGCAATACTTGCAAACCCTCTTACACTGTTACTTGCACATTTTATTAATTAGTGACTACACTGCACTCTTTTGCTAACTGTCATACTTATATATTTATTTACAGTTACAGGGAGAGAATTACTGACCTGCCTGGTGGCGCAACTGCACCAGCCTATCGCCATAGGCTCAACGGTTCACAGAACGGACACCTGCAGCTGTAATGTAAATAAAGTAATATTGGAATACACATCTCCATAATATCAGCTAGGTTAATTTCTTACATAAATAATTACATGTAACTTACTCAGTAGTGGGGCATTGGGCATTTGCCAGACCTCCTGGATCCAACGGTTCAGTTGGTCCTGCTTCCATCTCTTCAGGTCCGCATGGTGGTGACAGACCTGCTCACCAGTCCTTGGTATTCCTGTGGCACTGGTGAGATCATGAGCCAACCAGTCCCACGCCTCAGCCCTATATGCTCCCCACAGGACCTGGCCCTGCATGAGTTGGCCTCATGATTATGGACGAGGAGTCAAACCATATATTTGGACTCCTCAACGCCCCACCTCTGTGCTCGGAAGCAACTACCGTCACCTACACCTGACATCCTGGCTGCAAGTCAGTTCTACAATCGGTTATGCTGTGTATTCCTGCCTATGGGGCTTATATATGCCGTTTTTCCCGCACTTATCTGTGATTGGCCATTTTGGAATTGTATCAGCTTCACAAAACCTGCTTTGTCATGCTCCTCTTTCTATTCATTCCTATATATATGCTATTACTGCATTTCTAAGTACAACTGTCATGGCTTAGTGGTTCAGTACTTTGACTATGGTGCATGGTATCCTGGGTTCAAACCTCGCCATTGCTTTTTATATTTTATGACTGTCTACACAGGCTAGGAGGTGTGTCTGTGTAAAGGCAGTCTTGATACAGCTTGCTCAACGTTGCCCGTCGGTTAGCTTGTTGGCACGGTGTGCTGCTCCGCGCAAACGGATCACGCTGGTTTACGCGTCGTTTGGCTGTCAGCACTCATATTACACTCAGCTCAGCTACGGGCACACAGTTGCAGCGTGTTAAAACACTGCTCAACTCCGGGCACTCATTCTACACCTATTAAACCACTGCTCACCTACGGGCACTCATTCTACACCTGTTAAAACACTGCTCACCTACGGGCACTCATTTTACAACTGTTAAACCACTGCTCACCTACAGGCAGATATCCTCAACTTGTTAGACTGTAGCTCAGCTATGGGAACATCTCAAATTATTTTTTTATTTTTTTATCTCACATTTCTTCAAAATACATGGCCCATTTCATTACATTTTACATAAAATATAATTTTATATATGTACATATATGTCAGGGACTTGTTTCGTGCTTATTTCACTAAAAATAAAAATTGATGTTGTGGGGGCTCGAACCATGACTGCCTCCTCTTCAGCCGACGTCTCTACTGCTACGCTATCACTTCTTGGCTTACTTTGCATATTTAGTTCTTATATGTTTTTCCACTGACTGCTAACTGTGGCTAGCGGGCATGCCAGCAAACGAGCGCACTCACGGGCAAACATCTTTACAACTTATAAAAAATATAAGATGTTCATTTATACATTTTATGTTCATAGTCTGTGGGGGCATGTGTTGTGTTGTGTTTATTCACATTTACACGGACTCTGTCGTGGGGGTTTACTTTCGGGACTTTTACTCTTCTGTGGGCGTGTCCGTTTGCAGGGCTCGCCCTACGGACACTCCCCCTACTGTCTTCCACGGACCATGTTAGCCTTAGGTGTGATTCAGCATGCCCTCATGCATATGCATGACATGCTGACGTCACACCGTTTAACTGCAGCCTCCGTGTAAGCCTTGTAACTCTTACACGGAGGCTTCATGAATCGTGCCCAGTATCAGGATGATGCTTACATTATTTCAATTAGTGCAAATTCAAATCATCTCATCTTTGTATGTTATCAAACAGATGAAAGGAAAACAAACCATTGATTTATTTAAAATAGTTGCAGCTCTATGAAATTTTACAGCAACTTCTGAGACTTGCTCTTGGTGAGCTTTTCTAGAGAAAACTCTCTATTAAGAGTAATCGCTGTTACAGATCCACTATAAAAATAAAAGATGACGTAATTAAGTTACTGAAGCTAATATCCATTATGGTGAAAGCAGCAAGGAAGAAGTATCTGAAATCAGACCTGGAAAGCCATGGTACCACTACTTTTACGCTTTGGAAGAGGCAGATCCTCTTCTCTCACTTATTTTAACCACTGCTGAGGTTTCATTACATGCAATTTCAGTTGCATACATTAATACAGCTTTCTTGAAAGAGGAACTGTAACACTTTGTGCATTTTAGAACACCACATATGAATTCAAAGTTATATCTCATTCATGGCTTACAGTGTTGGAGCTTGCTTTGTCGGAGATGCTGCACTGTAGTGTATGGTCATGCAATTAAAAAAAAAAAGGAAATGTAGGTCAGTATCATATTTTTTAAAAAACTTTCCATTTTGTCCAAGTTTGTATGATACTAAAGCTAGTATGTATAGAGATAAGGTAGTGTGGAGCAGAGCACCTACAGTGAGGGTGCAGGAAGCACAACTATCCCAAAGACAAGTGACAAGTGGAGTCCTGGAACTTCTCTTGTTTGGCATCTATTTCTTTGAAATACAGGCCAACACTAAGGGACTCTGGCTAACAAAGTTCACAGATGACTGCGACCTGGGAGCCATTATTGAATCCCCAAATGATATGGATATTCTACAAAAGGGCCTTACAGAAACAGATGCTTGGTGCCAGAGCCATGGGCTCAAGATTAATGCCAAGAAATGTATAGTTATCCCCTTTGGGAAAAAACATGTACTGATGAATTACCACATAGGAGGCAGTACACTAAACACCAAAAGTGTGATGAGAGACTTAGGGACACAGGTGGACAGTGGTGTCACCTTCAATAACCACATTGCCACAACAGTCAGGAAATCCTTCTATGTGGCACACCTCATCACTAAGGGCTTTTCATCCTGAAAAAAGGAGGTCATTGTCCCACTGTACCCATCCCTCATTAGACCCATTATAGAGTACATCTCCCTGTTTGGTATGTATCTCAAAAGACATCTGCAACAACTGGAAAGGCCGCAGAAATACCTCACTAAAAGAGTCACAGGCCTAAAGCAGATGCCCTATGCTGACCATCTAAAAAAAACTCCAGCTATACTCTGTGACATATCGTCTACTCAGAGGTGATCTCTGCTTAATATACAAGGCCATGTCAAACCCTGAGCTGTTGGACATGCTCCACTTAAAGAAATCCCAGTCCCTCAGAGCCACATGCTCCAGTGATCTAAACCTTGTCATCACAATGAACAAAACATGCTGGAGGGATAGGTTCCTGACCCAGAAACTCCCCATACTCTGGAATAGACTTCCCATACATGTCAAGCTGTATGCCTCCTTGGCCCTCTTCAAAAGGAACCTTGATGATTTGATGGGAGATAGGAAATTCATCCCAGGGATCACATCAGTCACCCTGCTAGACAGGGGTCCAGGGAAGTAAATATTGTGGGAAGAAAGATCCAGGGAATTGTTATGGCTAGGCTTGTATAGGCCCTAGGGCCAATAGCCTAGTACCAACTTATGAACATCTAATTTCTAGAGTTTTGTGCAATATAATACAGTGATTTGTTAAAGTTATAATTTTATACATTTTATATATTTTAGTTATAATTTGCTCTTTCTCTGCTAATGGAAATACAATGTTTAGCAGTATGTCCCACAAAACAATCTATTGTGTTTGAGAGTATGCAAAGCATATTATCTGCAGTAAATGACACATAATTGCAGTATCTCTGACACTAAGCATATTATCTGCAGTAAGTTGCCACATAATTGCAGTACCTCTGACACTTGCATGTGTATAGATTTATTGGTATATATTAGGCTAATGACCACCATGGCCTTTATAATCCTAATTGTGTAATCCAACCCAATTTTGTTCCTATGTATCATGGGCAATTATTAAGAGGGGTATGTCAGGAAGTTTCTAGAGGTCATGTGGGGGATGTTATATTAGTTTAAGCATTACTGTCTGTCTATGTCTATCAGAAATGTGGCGGGTAGACCTGTGATCAATTTCTGATTTTTCATCCATTGGTTAAGTTTATGTTTAAATAGAGTTAAGGAGGATGGGTTCTGCTTCACATGGATGGAGCTTGTTCCAAAGCTTAGGGATCTTACCTATCTCACCAACATGTCTTATTTATGTCACAAAAAAAACTTCAATCTTTGGACCTAGTGGTTCTGATGTTGCTCATTTTGTAGATGTACAAAGGGTCCGTCAGAGTTGGATTTGAGGATGACGTATATGCCAGGCATAGATTGCCTTTAAGTAACCTGTAGGAGTGCAGTATAGAGGTAGTGCTTTAAGGCAATCCATACGGGACAATGTGTTTACACCTGAGATTTTCCTACCAAGGAACCTTTGTGGTCATTCTAACTGTTGTATACGTCTATCCAGGTACATAATGAAGGGGGCATTATACTAAAAGATGGTTCTTTCATCCATTCTATCCTATACCAGCCTTCCTACTGCCCAGCACTATCCTGTTTAATCTCCCATTATTCTCCCTCCAGACCTCTCTGAAGCTCTAACCAAGACCTACTACAAATCTACAAACCCAAGTCTAAATTTGAACGTAACATGTATAGCTGTTACCCCACTATTGCGTGGAATAGGCGCTCACTAGAAATCAGGACCCTTACACATCCTAAACAATTTAAGACAGCCATCAAAGAGCACTTTAAAAGTCACTGGTCCTGCCACTGCACTCTCCCTCCTTAAACATCCCCTACTTCTCATACCTTAATCTACTTTCTGCCCTTAACTCACTCTTCTCACTAGCTCTCTCTAGTCTTCCTTGACTACTCTTTCTACTGTCTTCTAAAATCTATTAAGTAAATCACCTCAGAGAAACATTCTATTGTAATTGTCTTGTCTTCATGCAACTACATCATGATAAAACTGGGTTTTTGTAACCACTTACCCCCAAACTATATTCATTTTAATGACATATTATTTCTTTTTATACATCTTGAAAGAGTTTTGCTATACTCCTGATTATTGACAGTGTATAACATTGTATTGCTTCTTAATGCCTTGTAATAATCCTGTAACATTGCTGTTTAATGCTAATTTATAATAAAAATTGTATAATATGTTGGAGCTTTCCTCCATGGGCCTCCGCTGAAAAAGGGCTCTTCAGCTCAGTCAGACAAACCCGATCAGCAAATGTAAAATAAAAATAAATAAAAGATGCTTCTGATTAGGGCTGAATAAAGTAGCACTATGACTTCCGTGGACCTGAATGCCATGCCCTTACTTATAAGTTGGGCGACACAGATTAATTTCCTTACAACCTCGGCCACATGTTGGTCAAAGACCAGATTACTGTCTCAATATGTTCCGAGATCCCTGACTATTAAATTCTTCTTCTGAGTGGAAGTTGATGCAGCATGTCTGTTCAGGAAGCTATACATACCTGATGTTGTGTTATGTTGCACCTACACACCACACACAACTGTCATCCTAAGGACATCCTTCCCTTTAGTGACTTATCAGCACAAACAAGGAAACATGACTTGATTGTTTAATGTGCAGTCAGATAAAAGTACGTGGACTAGTAGGGCCTACCATTTATTGTTTTACTTTCTTTCAAGGAAGGAATTTATTAATTCATATCTGAAGTGATAACAATTGTATCCTGTAACATACAACCAAAATAGGGCCAATTGACTTATACTTAGTACATGGAATGACCTTATTACATTCAGAAACTGAACAAATACTTACTGTGTTACTGTGAGAGATATATGTTACAACACCACCTGTTATTTGAACTACTTGCATCTGTATGAAACTTAACAATAATAAGTCTATAAACAGTTGTTTAGTCTCACAGTAAGTCTCACTCAGACTCAGACAAAAATTCCTGATGGATCATTCACAATATCAGTAAAACTAGCATGTACTTCAAAAGATTATGGCTAGGTTACCAATATTAACAACAGTTTGTTATATGATATTGAAAATTATTTCAAGAAATTAATCTCTTAGTCTTCAGTCTTGAAGCAAATTTCTTCCATTCCATTTTTTAAACACATAAAACCATGCCATAACCCTCTGTATGATTAAACTGAAAAAAGGTGAACAAATGATACTCAAGAAGAGAATATTCACATGTTCGTAGGTTCATAGGTTCATAGGTAGGTACTAGGCTATCTATCCGAAGGCATTTATAAGCCTAGCCAGAAGGTGTTGGCTTTCGCCGCCCCCTTAGATTAGTTCTTTGTGCCTCTGTCCAGCAGAACTATTGAAGTAATCCCTGGAGTAAACTTTCTGTTTCCCATCCACTCGTCAAGGTTTCTCTTGAAGAAGTTAGCGAGGAGCTCTGCCTAATGTAGATTGGAATCTTGTTCCAGAGCATGGGAAGTCTCTGGGATAGGAATCTATCCCTCCAGCATGTCCTATTTATTGTTGTGGTGATGTTTAGATCCCTGGAGCATGTGGCTCGATGGGATATGTTTTTCTTTTGGTGGAGCATGTCCATCAGTTCTGGGTTGGACATGGCCTTGTATGTCAGGCAGAGATCACCTCTGAGTAGGCGGTATGCAACCGAGTACAGCTGGGGTTTCTTCAGTCGAGCTGCATAGGGCCTCTGCTTGAGGCCAGTGATCCTCTTTGTGAGGTACTTCTCTGGCCTTTCCAGTTGTTGCAGGTGTCTTGATAGGTACATCCCAAATGAGACATTGTACTCTATGATGGGTCTGATGAGTGATGCATAGAGGGGCCCAATGACCTCTTTCGATCTGGATGCAAACCCTTTTGTGATTAGGTGGGCCACTTCGAAGGATTTTATAACCACTTTAGCAATGTGATTATCAAAGGAGAGGTCACTATCTACTTGGGTCCCCAGATCCCTTATTGTGTCTTCCGTATTTAGGGGGTTACCACCTATGTGGTAGTTTGTGGGTACTTTGTTTTTTTCCAAAGGGGATGACTATGCACTTTTTGGCATTTAGCTTGAGGCCATGGTTTTGACACCAGGTATCTGTCTCAGTGAGACCCATTTGGAGGATGTCTGTGTCAGCCGGAGAGTCAATTATAGCCCCTAGTTTGCAGTTGTCTGTGAACTTGGTCAGCCATAGTCGTCTTGCTTGTACCTCTGAGAAGTATATGCCGAACAAGAGGTGTCCTAGGACTGAGCCCTGGGGAACGCCACTTGTAACCAGTTTAGAGTCAAACATAGCTCCCAAAACTCTTACCATGTGGGTTCTGTCCATGAGCCAGTTGGCAACCCATCTCGTGACATAGGGGTTTATGTTCAGGCTGGTGAGCTTGTCTATAATACCTGAGTAGGGATTGGTGTGGAAGGCCTTTGCAAGGTCTAGGTAGGCTGTGAGGACCACCTTTCCCTCATCTATAGCCTTGGTAACTGTCTCAATGAAGTCCACCAGGTTTAGGAGGTGTGATCTGCCCTTAACAAAGCCGAACAGGGTAGGGTCCAGTGTTTGGAGGTTTTCAATGTCTCTGTTAATCAGATCCATGATGATGATGAGCTCCATAGCTTTGCAGACCAGGCTAGTCAGGCTCATAGGACGATAGTTCCCAGGGTCCATTGTGGCTCCACCTTTGTGGAGTGGAATAACCATTGCTGTGCACCACTCTGTGGGCACGTAGCCTGTGGAGTGGTTGAGCTTAAACAGTGTGTTTAGGTGAGGGGTTAGTTCACCTTTGAGATCATGTAGGATGCAGCCCGGGACACCGTCTGGTCCCATTGATGCTGTGTTTTTGGCTTTGGAGAGGGCTGTTTTAACCTGCGTGTCTGTGATTTTAGGGGCACTACATTCTTCTGGTATAGTTATGGGCCCTTTTGGGGGTAAGAGGGGGGAAAAGTTTGCACTGAACCTGTCTGCCAGGATGTTGGCTATATCATTCGGTTCAGTGTATTTTGTGCCATTCTGCACTAACTCCGAGCAGATCTGAGAATTGACACTTAGATTCTTGACATAGCTAAAGAATACCTTGTGGCTATCTTTGGAGTCCATGGCAATTTTTCTTTCGAAGCTAGACTTGGATGATTTTATGAGGGAACGTAGTTTCTTGCTGGTACTGATCAGGGATGTCTTCCCTTCTTGGGATTTTACTCTTTTCTGTACTAGTTTCCTTGTATAGCTTGTTTATGGCAGGGGCCCACCAGACTGGTTTCCTTTTCTTGGAGGAGCGAGTCTTGGTTTTGTTTGGGATAGCATGATCCATGCATTCTTGTAAGTGCCCGTAGAGTACATTAGTAAAGGATTTTGCAGCTTGGACAGCATTATCCTTTAGCATGGGGGCTTTGAACTTCCCACCTCGGTCTTAAGTAATGTGACATTTGCTTTTGAAAAGTTTTTCACAGTGGTTTCTTTGACCGGGGTGGTGGCAGAATATGGATATCCAGAGTGATTAGTTTATGGTCAGATCTAACCAGCAAGGGGTTGACCTCCGGTGTGGAACACCAGTCGCCCATGTTGGTGATGACAAGGTCCAATATGTTGTCACCTCTGGTGGGGGTGTTGACCAGTTGATCCAGGGCATTTGAGTTTATAAATTTTAGGAAATGTTGGGCAAGGGAGTTTGTACTTGAGTAGTTCTCCCAGTTAACGTTTGAGTAATTGAAATCAGACAATATCAAGGTGTTTGGTAGGACCTTTATGTTTCCCAGTGTTTCCAGGAATGCAGAGTGGGGGTCCTGGGACATGGTGGGTGATCTGTAGCAAGCTATAATTTGAATAGCAGTTTTGTCCATTGTTAGTTGCACGTGGATGATCTCTGAAGCATCGTGCTGTGTCACTAGTCTGGTGGTGTGGGTATCCTTAATGAATATGGATACTCCCCCGCCTTTTGTATTTTGGTCTGGGTTTTGTGGCTGAAATGTATGGTATGAGTTGTAGCCTGGTAGTGCTGTGGTGGTCTCTGGAGCCTTAAACCAGGTTTCTGTTACTGCACATATATCGATTTTCTCCATACTGAAGAGTGCCTCGAGTGCGTGCATTTTGAGGTTTAGACTTCTAGCATTGAGTAGCATTACCCTCAGTTTTTTGTTAATTGTGCTATTTATGGAGGTGGGTTTGTCTTTTCAGCCTTTACGTAAAAAAGGCACTATGGGGGTGGTAAGAGCCTTGGTCAGTATTCAAAAGCCTAAGGGTGACAGGAGAAAGCTGTCTCTAGTGAAGCAACGTGGCTTGTCGAGCATGTCATCCCAGGCTGACAGCCACTGGATCCCCTTTGAATGACACCAGAAGCTTAGCCAATTGTTGAAAGTGATAATTTTTTTCTCTATACCAAGGTATCATTCTTGGTGACGGCAGGATGCTACTCAGGGTCAGGGTCATACCGGGCTGGACTACATGATCAGAGAACTCTTCCATGTCTTTTTTCATATAGTCCAGGGAGGTATGGCTCAGGTCATTCACACCAACATGGACAATGACAGAGTCATATTTGTACTTGTTCTGGAGTGAGCTGAGTGCTTGTGTTATGTAGCAGATCCTGGCACCCAACAGGAAGCTAACAGTAACCTTCTCCTTGTTCAGCCTGGTGAGTGGGATGCCAGTGTGCCTGACTATAGAGTCACCTATTACTAATGTGTTGGGTATGTTATTTTGCCTTAAGGGCTGTGATTGTGTGGCGCACTGGTTTTGTGAAGTATGTGTTTCATGGTTTGTGTTGGGGGTGGAGGTTGCTTGGATGTCTGCTTTGGAGGTCTCTGTTGCTTCTGCAGATTTTTATTTAGAGCCACCAAGTATGTTTTTGTGTATTTATGTGTGTTTTTTGATGGTGCTGGTTTCTTAGGTCTATGTGAGACTGGTGGTGTGATGCAAGTAATTCCCTTCTCCTTTTGAATGCCTGGTCCAGTCTTGGGTTGAGAGAGGTTAGCCTCCAGTTTGGCTGTATAATTGCATCTCTCACATGTTTTAGTGTTTGGTGGAAGGAGGAGAGGGTTGTCTGTGTACATGAGGCAATTGTAACTTTGCCTCAAAATGCCCAGATTTACCAGTTGGACCAAAGAGTACACCTGAAACTGCCCTTTGGACATGCCTGGATAGGCACAGTGAACTGTTTTACTGATTGTCTGGTAAGGTCGAATAGAGAGCCTTGTCCTTCTCTACAGTATGGGGGGGTTCTAGTGCTAAGGTTTATTAGTCCTTGCTATGTGTTTTGAGTAAGTGCCAGTATGAGAAGTGAATGGTTTGAGTGCTTAAGTTGAAAGTTTGTCTAGTTCTAAGGGAAAAATTGAAGAGTATACTTTGTGGAGCCGGGAATAGTTATACCCTAGCTAACCAGCACTGCCTGTCATGCAAAACCATGCAAATGCGGGTTTTGTAGCAGAGGAAATGAAAGAGATAGAAATTAGCCCAAAATGGCCAATAAACTACTAATTTCTGGGCTGAAACCACTCCTCACAGTGAACAGAGGAACTTCCTTCTATCCAAGTAAGGTATGGGCAAACACAGAGACTTGTAACACAGCCCTGAATTCAGCACTAACCTGAAAACTGGACTATACTAGCTTAGAAAGGCGGGAAAACAAGTATATATTTTTTGTTTTTTTTTTTTTCAGAAAATAAAGCAGATACAATCAAAAAAAAACTTTAAATGCACAGAAATAGCTATCACACTTGAGTGTGTAGCCTACAACAGTTAAACAGGTAATTTAAACATAAAAATGACTTTGTTAAAGTGCAGGCAGTAAAATAAGTACAATATGTAGCTGAAACAAGCTTTTTAAATCACAGAAATTCTTGAAAATCTGCATTTTAGGCGGAATTAGTTAAAGGCAGCAAGAAAATGCAGAAAAATGATACTTAATCACTCCAAAGTCTCTCTTTTGTCTCTCTGCTGCTGTAGAACTCTGCAGGGCACCAGGCAGGAGCTTGCTGAGCTGTATACTAGTACAAAAACCTTGTAAATGTGGGTTTTATAGCAGGGAAATGAAAGAGAGAAAAATAGCCCAAAATGGCCAATAAACTACTAATTTCTGGCCTGAAACCACTCCTCCAGGGACAGATAGGCTGCTGAAAGCTGGCAAAGCTGACAATATAACACAAACTTTTAAGGCTATAAGCTATTAATTTGGATCATTCTGCAATTCTGAGTTTGATGTTTTCAGACTCCACTTCTGTATTGTGAAACTCTGAGCAAATCACTTAACCAGACTATAATTATGGGTTGGTTACTCCTGAAGAGGCATTTGGCCTTAGTGGGCCTACATAGTTAACAAATGAATGAAATAAAAATGCTTGTGTGACTTAGTTGAGCAGCTTTTATAGAAAAGAATCCAATTTGTAGAAAAATTATATTAAACACTGAAGTAAATTGCCTTAAGCAGGATGACGTGCCTTTCTCTGGACAAAAGTGTTTTCATGCTTTCGAACCATTTAGATATTAGCAACAGTTCCTTCCACATCCTTTGTTCAGTATTTGTATTTTTCACAGATGTGTTAACTAGGTAGGCAATTTCATCTGTTGTATCTTTTTCAACCATGCTGTGGGTACAAGGTACTAACAACAAATTGTAAAGGAAAGATAGAGAAGTAATAAGATATATACCGCAGTGGTAGACATGGCTATTTATTTAAATTTGTTTACCAGGGGTACAGCACTGATCCTTGTGGGGCTATTTCAATTTCAGTCTGGGAGAGAACAAAGAGGTAAAGGCAATGATTGCACAGATGAGAAGTTATGTGAGTAAAGAAAATGCAGATAAAAGCATAATGACTGGAACATAAAAATATACAGTAGTGAATTATATGAAATCAAGTGTAATAATCTAGAAAAAAGTAAAATATGCATGCAATAAATAATGCAAATTAATTTACAAAATCTATAAGAAACATTTCAAATTTCCAACAGGAGTCATTGCTATCATGGTTCAGTACATTGAGGGACCCGGGAATTATCGCCCAGTTAGCCTGATGAGTCTGATATGCAAAGCTATGGAACGCATCATCATGGTCCTAATAAACAAGGATATATGGAATCTCCAAACTCTGGATCCTATACAGTTTGGTTTTGTGAAAGGTAGATCATGCCTGCTCAACTTGGCTGACTTCTTTGAGTCAGTCACCAGAGCTGTGGATGAAGGCAAGGTGGTTCATACAGCCTACCTTGATAAGACCAAGGCCTTTGATACCATTCCCCACTCAGGAATCATAGAAAAACTCACTAAGCTGGGCATCAACCCATAATTCACTAGGTGGGTTGCAAACTGGCTCACAGATAGAACCCACAGTGTGAAAGTAGCTGACTCCAAGTCAGACTGTCGACCAGTCACAAGTGGAGTCCCACAGGGTTCGGTCCTGGGTCCTCTCCTGTTTGGTATCTACTTCTCTGAAGTCCAGACCAACACAAAGGGACTCTGGCTGACAAAGTTCAGAGACGATTGCAAGTTGGGAGCTATTATTAACTCCCCAAGTGATGTTGACATCCTACAGAAAGGCCTCAATGACACCAATGACTGGTGTCAGAACCATGGCCTTAAGCTCAATGCCAAAAAATGTGTTGTCATACCCCTTGGGAAAAAACAGTTCCCTTGAATTACCACATTGATGGTAGTTCACTGAACACAGAAGGTGTTAAAAGAAAACTGGGAACACACAGGTTGGCAGCAACCTCTCTTTTAACCACCACATTGCCACTGTGGTCAGAAAGTCCTTCTATGTGGCACATCTCATTACTAAGGGTTTTGCATCCAGGAAGAAAGAGGTCATTGTCTCCCAATTCTCTTCCCTCATTAGTCCAATCATCGAGTACAATGCTTATTCCACAAAAGAAACAGAAAACTGGTAAAATACGAAATACACACCAAGTCACAAGTTGTAGTAAGCACCAAAATAGTTGTCACGATGAAAATCCACTATTGAATCAAGGTTGGCATAAACACTTTAATAAAATTGAAGCACTTTTCGTCTACTACAGTTAGTAGACTTCCTCAGAACATTACAAGTAAACATTATTAACACTCTTTAAATACCCTCTAAGGTGTCAGCTGATGCTAATTAAAGCAAGTTCATCCCCAGTTAATTAAACAATAAAAATCCAATAAAATCCATACAAAATAGTAATGCATAAATCCACTAGATGCACAGTTAAAACAATAAAAATTACTTAATGAGATTTAATGTCTCATAACACAACATATATATAACGAACCCTTTTTTAAAATACAACTGGTATAACGTGTGACAATTTAAACTGAGTTTATAATGTTACCTTCATATTATTTGGCATTAAATAACTACTTCATTTTAACGTCTCAGGTTTCTAAGTTTTAAAAGGCAATTAATTGAACATAAATCATTAAGCCCTGGAAATGCATAAGAATGCAATCTTATCTGCCACATCAGTTCCTTTTCTTCTAACATTAAATTAAGGGGAACGCTTTGCCCATTATTTAGTACTTGGTCAATTACTATGAACCTAAAGTGATGTTCTTTGTAAAGTGACACATGTTTCGCTAACGCATTCTCTAATTTCCCTTTCTTTATTGCATACAGATGTTCATAGATTCTGTCCTGTAATCTACGTTCGGTCTTCCCAACGTAGAATCCAGGACATTGTTGGCACATGGCTAAATACACCACCATACGAGAATTACAATTAGTTCTATGTTTCAAAAAAAAAAGTTCTTTCAGCTATAGTAAATTTGTTTGTCTCCAAAATAGTGCTACATCTATTGCAATTTTGACATTTAGAAGTACCTGGAGTTTTAACAAACCTAGCAACAGGTTTTTCAAGTAACTTTTTCAAGTTGTTACCTTTCCTAAAAGTAATTTCTGGTCTAGACCCCAATTTGTTATACATCAAAGGGTCCGTTTTGAATATCTCCCAGTTTTTCCGAATAAGGTCAACTATCATGTAACTGTCAATATTAAATGTCAAAATAAGTCTAGGGTAAGTATCTCTAATACCAGGTTCCTTGTCAGGTATCTCATTATTCGAAAACTCCAGTAACTGAGTGTTAAAGTTATCCACTTCATCAGTTCCAGATGTTAACTCGGTTTTATTGAGTAAAGGTTTAAACAGCCCTGTGTTTCTTTTAACAGATACTTCCTCTATTAGTGAGTCAATCAATAGTGATGGGTACCCCCTCAGTGTAAACATGGATTTCAAGTGTTCACATTCATCCCTGAAATCTGCATCCAAACTAACAATTCGGGCAGCTCTCACAAGTTGCCCTTTCACGACAGACCTCTTCTGGAAATTGGGGTGACAACTTGTGTAGTGCAATAGTGAGTTAGAATATGTAACTTTTCTATGTATAGTAGATACAAAAGCCATCAATTCAGTGTTCTTCACTAACCAAACATCCAAATAAGCTATTGCCATACTACTAAAAGAAAATGTGAATTCTAGGAAGTTTGTTGTAGCATTTAATGTTTGCACAACTTCCTCTCCAACTAGTTCATCGCCTTCAAATATTATAAAAATGTCATCTAAATATCTCGTGTAAAAGCGAATTTTGTTCATTAATTCACAATTTTTAAACACGTATTCGCCCTCCCAAAATGCCATCACCATGTTAGCCACACTTGCTCCACATGGGGAGCCCATGGCTATTCCTACTTTCTGCAAATAAAAGTTGTCTCCTAACACAAAAAAGTTGTTATACAAAATTATTTCCAGCAGCTCAATGGTCAAGGAAATTTCCGTAAGTGGGGCATTCTTCTTTTTAAGCATAGCTGCTACCCAGTCAGTAGCTATGG
Source organism: Protopterus annectens (assembly GCF_019279795.1). Taxonomy (NCBI): domain Eukaryota; kingdom Metazoa; phylum Chordata; order Ceratodontiformes; family Protopteridae; genus Protopterus; species Protopterus annectens. The sequence continues at coordinate 1,333,718,176 of NC_056733.1, forward strand.
TGTGAGGTATACAGGTATATAAATCTTTGACATCCACTGTTAAAAAGTTACAGTTAATGTCAAAGTTTAAGGTGTTAATTTTCTCCAAAAATGACCAAGAGTCTTTACAAATTTGTACTTCATCCACAAGATATTTTTTAAGAATGGAATCTACCACCTTCGCACAAGTGTACGTTGGTGACCCCCGACTATCCACTAGGGGGCGCATAGGTGGATTTGTTACATTTTTGTGGATTTTGGGTATACCAAAAATTTTAGGGTACCTAGGGTAAGAGATCAACATGTATTGGTATTGTTCCTCATGTAATCTGCCTTCGATGTACATATCCTCAATACTGCTTTTAATACTAGAGTATGCTTTATTTGTTTCAGATCTTGAACTTAACTGGTATGATGAATTGTCAATCAAAGAGCTCATCCTGTTGATATAATCAATCTGATCAAAAATCACAGCTCCCCCTCCTTTGTCCGGTTTACATACGCATAAATTGTGAATCTGAACAAATTCTATCAAGTCACACTCTTTATTTTGATTAAGCACATTACTAGGATGTTTCGCCTTGTATCTTAAATCAAGTTCACACATTGTCTCAAAGAGATGGATGAGAGGGTGTAAGGGAGGGTTAAAAGTACTAGGTACCCAAAAAGGATTTTTATTGATGTTGTTCCCTTCATATCCTCCCATCATCAAGTTGAAATTTAATTTTCTAGCAAAAAGTTTAATATCAATCGCTGTATTCACTAAATCCATCTTATTCTTAGGGACATATGTGTATCCTTTGGCTAGTAATTCAATAAGGTCATCAGGCAGAGTCACAGATGAAAAGTTATAAATTTTGAAGTCACCCGTACCATTCAATATGATATCGGGCTCCTTCATTGCTAAATCTTGATCATCAACATTAGCCATATCTAACATCATAGTAACATCCAAGTCAAAGTTGAAACTCTCTTCAACATTACTATTATCTACATCATAGTCAGAACCCTTATGTTCTAAGTTACTAGAAGTAACAGCACTCACAACAGTGTCAAGTCCTATGTCTTCAAGTCCATTCACTTGTATTACATGAGTCAGTGATTGTTGTTTAGTTAATGTTTGCTCATAAACAGGCAAAGAAACTGTCTCTGTCAAAACACTGAATGAACTTACAATCGGTCTCGGAACAATGGGTTCAACTTCACAGTTCACATTATTTTTGGCCCCCTCATTTTGTTGTAGTAAACTCTGTTTTTTTGTTTCGGTATAGCCCCCTGTTGGTAACCCTCGTAAAAAACCTGGTTGTGGTTATTGGAGTTTGCCTGCTGTCCATAAGGTACTTTTGCCCTATTAGAATTGTTGCGATTCTGCAAGCGTTCACTTCTTCTTACCACAGGTGCACCAATATTAGTGGACTCAGGATTAGACACACTAACATGGTTTTGTAACCTTACATTAGGTAACATTGGGCCAATGTCCTTTTGTCCCACCAGTAACTGGTCATCACTAATAAGTAGTGGGTGGTGCCACGCTTGTGAAGCAGGGGGCTGTGGATAAGCAGTTCCATTTTCATAAGCTAAACAATCTCTTTCAAGTTTCTTAACTTTGTTTAGCCTAAGTTTCCCCAAGTATTGGTTAACACTGTTGAAACAATGCTCATATTCAAATTTATACCTTTCAAATTCAGTGTTAATTTTAATAGTTGAATCCAATACCACAATTTCCTTGTTCAACTCACTCAACCACCCAGTATAATGTTTAACCATAAGTTTTAATAGCTCAGCCCCATTCCGTTCAAATAACTGGAGCAACTCTTTATGGAAGTCTGAATTGTTCACTAACCCCGTAGGGTACTGATAGTGCCTCAGCCCTTTAGGGATAACATTGCAAGCTAGGCATTCATTAAAATAGTTAATTTCTAATTGTAGTTTTTTAGCTTTAACTAGAAGTTTGTCGAATTTTTGGAGCTTAAACACTATGTCAGGTTGAGAGTTTACCTCTGTGTAGTTGCCGAAGTTGTTTGCGTCCCTGTTGTTCACATTAGGATCATGCCGTTGAAAGGAAACGTTTTCAGATAACCAACGGTTTATTCCGGTCACAGTATTTACATTTCCCGTGTTTGCATTTACCCCATCAGGCAGTTCCAATACTTCTCGAGTTGTAGCACCATTTATTCTACCAGCTGGTAAAAGAACAAACTCATTATTCACGCATTCAGGAGTCACCGCTACAGTGTTCCTCTCAACAGTGACACTGGTCTCTCTTACGTTACCTCCGTTACCGGAAGTTATCCCAGTATCAAACGGTGTATTCGGAACATGGTGAAGTACTATTCCGTTACTAACATGTTGGTTACCAGGTATTTCCTCTGACTGTGGCATCAGATTTGTAGGTTGTACTGGCGACGAGGGTTCGTTAAACACAGCAAACAGGTTTTTCATTTCCTGTTGCTGTGAATCAATTTTATCAAGTCTAGTGCATAACGAATCCATGCGCAAAAGTAAAGAGTCAAACAGAGTGTTATTCACCGAACCTTCAATGATTCCAGCTGGTGCTGCTACGGCAGCACTATCGCAGCCCCTCAAAAAACCTGTTTGCTGTGTTTAACGAACCCTCGTCGCCAGTACAACCTACAAATCTGATGCCACAGTCAGAGGGAATACCTGGTAACCAACATGTTAGTAACGGAATAGTACTTCACCATGTTCCGAATACACCGTTTGATACTGGGATAACTTCCGGTAACGGAGGTAACGTAAGGGAGACCAGTGTCACTGTTGAGAGGAACACCGTAGCGGTGACTCCTGAATGCGTGAATAATGAGTTTGTTCTTTTACCAGCTGGTAGAATAAATGGTGCTACAACTCGAGAAGTATTGGAACTGCCTGATGGGGTAAATGCAAACACGGGAAATGTAAATACTGTGACCGGAATAAACCGTTGGTTATCTGAAAACTTTTCCTTTCAACGGCATGATCCTAATGTGAACAACAGGGACGCAAACAACTTCGGCAACTACACAGAGGTAAACTCTCAACCTGACATAATGTTTAAGCTCCAAAAATTCGACAAACTTCTAGTTAAAGCTAAAAAACTACAATTAGAAATTAACTATTTTAATGAATGCCTGGCTTGCAATGTTATCCCTAAAGGGCTGAGGCACTATCAGTACCCTACGGGGTTAGTGAACAATTCAGACTTCCATAAAGAGTTGCTCCAGTTATTTGAACGGAATGGGGCTGAGCTATTAAAACTTATGGTTAAACATTATACTGGGTGGTTGAGTGAGTTGAACAAGGAAATTGTGGTATTGGATTCAACTATTAAAATTAACACTGAATTTGAAAGGTATAAATTTGAATATGAGCGTTGTTTCAACAGTGTTAACCAATACTTGGGGAAACTTAGGCTAAACAAAGTTAAGAAACTTGAAAGAGATTGTTTAGCTTATGAAAATGGAACTGCTTATCCACAGCCCCCTGCTTCACAAGCGTGGCACCACCCACTACTTATTAGTGATGACCAGTTACTGGTGGGACAAAAGGACATTGGCCCAATGTTACCTAATGTAAGGTTACAAAACCATGTTAGTGTGTCTAATCCTGAGTCCACTAATATTGGTGCACCTGTGGTAAGAAGAAGTGAACGCTTGCAGAATCGCAACAATTCTAATAGGGCAAAAGTACCTTATGGACAGCAGGCAAAATCCAATAACCACAACCAGGTTTTTACGAGGGTTACCAACAGGGGGCTATACCGAAACAAAAAAACAGAGTTTACTACAACAAAATGAGGGGCCAAAAATAATGTGAACTGTGAAGTTGAACCCATTGTTCGAGACGATTGTAAGTTCATTCAGTGTTTTGACAGAGACAGTTTCTTTGCCTGTTTATGAGCAAACATTAACTAAACAACAATCACTGACTCATGTAATACAAGTGAATGGACTTGAAGACATAGGACTTGACACTGTTGTGAGTGCTGTTACTTCTAGTAACTTAGAACATAAAGGTTCTGACTATGATGTAGATAATAGTAATGTTGAAGAGAGTTTCAACTTTGACTTGGATGTTACTATGATGTTAGATATGGCTAATGTTGATGATCAAGATTTAGCAATGAAGGAGCCTGATATCATATTGAATGGTACGGGTGACTTCAAAATTTATAACTTTTCATCTGTGACTCTGCCTGATGACCTTATTGAATTACTAGCCAAAGGATACACATATGTCCCTAAGAATAAGATGGATTTAGTGAATACAGCGATTGATATTAAACTTTTTGCTAGAAAATTAAATTTCAACTTGATGATGGGAGGATATGAAGGGAACAACATCAATAAAAATCCTTTTTGGGTACCTAGTACATTTAACCCTCCCTTACACCCTCTCATCCATCTCTTTGAGACAATGTGTGAACTTGATTTAAGATACAAGGCGAAACATCCTAGTAATGTGCTTAATCAAAATAAAGAGTGTGACTTGATAGAATTTGTTCGTATTCACAATTTGCGTGTATGTAAACCGGACAAAGGAGGGGGAGCTGTGATTTTTGATCAGATTAATTATATCAACAGGATGAGCTCTTTGATTGACAATTCATCATACCAGTTAAGTTCAAGATCTGAAACAAATAAAGCATACTCTAGTATTAAAAGCAGTATTGAGGATATGTACATTGAAGGCAGATTACATGAGGAACAATACCAATACATGTTGATCTCTTACCCTAGGTACCCTAAAATTTTTGGTATACCCAAAATCCACAAAAATGTAACAAATCCACCTATGCGCCCCCTAGTGGATAGTCGTGGGTCACCAACGTACACTTGTGCGAAGGTGGTAGATTCCATTCTTAAAAAATATCTTGTGGATGAAGTACAAATTTGTAAAGACTCTTGGTCATTTTTGGAGAAAATTAACACCTTAAACTTTGACATTAACTGTAACTTTTTAACAGTGGATGTCAAAGATTTATATACCTGTATACCTCACACCATAGCTATTGACTGGGTAGCAGCTATGCTTAAAAAGAAGAATGCTCCACTTACGGAAATTTCCTTGACCATTGAGCTGCTGGAAATAATTTTGTATAACAACTTTTTTGTGTTAGGAGACAACTTTTATTTGCAGAAAGTAGGAATAGCCATGGGCTCCCCATGTGGAGCAAGTGTGGCTAACATGGTGATGGCATTTTGGGAGGGCGAATACGTGTTTAAAAATAGTGAATTAATGAACAAAATTTGCTTTTACACGAGATATTTAGATGACATTTTTATAATATTTGAAGGCGATGAACTAGTTGGAGAGGAAGTTGTACAAACATTAAATGCTACAACAAACTTCCTAGAATTCACATTTTCTTTTAGTAGTATGGCAATAGCTTATTTGGATGTTTGGTTAGTGAAGAACACTGAATTGATGGCTTTTGTATCTACTATACATAGAAAAGTTACATATTCTAACTCACTATTGCACTACACAAGTTGTCACCCCAATTTCCAGAAGAGGTCTGTCGTGAAAGGGCAACTTGTGAGAGCTGCCCGAATTGTTAGTTTGGATGCAGATTTCAGGGATGAATGTGAACACTTGAAATCCATGTTTACACTGAGGGGGTACCCATCACTATTGATTGACTCACTAATAGAGGAAGTATCTGTTAAAAGAAACACAGGGCTGTTTAAACCTTTACTCAATAAAACCGAGTTAACATCTGGAACTGATGAAGTGGATAACTTTAACACTCAATTACTGGAGTTTTCGAATAATGAGATACCTGACAAGGAACCTGGTATTAGAGATACTTACCCTAGACTTATTTTTACATTTAATATTGACAGTTACATGATAGTTGACCTTATTCGGAAAAACTGGGAGATATTCAAAACGGACCCTTTGATGTATAACAAATTGGGGTCTAGACCAGAAATTACTTTTAGGAAAGGTAACAACTTGAAAAAGTTACTTGAAAAACCTGTTGCTAGGATTGTTAAAACTCCAGGTACTTTTAAATGTCAAAATTGCAATAGATGTAGCACTATTTTGGAGACAAACAAATTTACTATAGCTGAAAGAACTTTCTTTTTGAAACATAGAACTAATTGTAATTCTCGTATGGTGGTGTATTTAGCCATGTGCCAACAATGTCCTGGATTCTACGTTGGGAAGACCGAACGTAGATTACAGGACAGAATCTATGAACATCTGTATGCAATAAAGAAAGGGAAATTAGAGAATGCGAAACATGTGTCACTTTACAAAGAACATCACTTTAGGTTCATAGTAATTGACCAAGTACTAAATAATGGGCAAAGCATTCCCCTTAATTTAATGTTAGAAGAAAAGGAACTGATGTGGCAGATAAGATTGCATTCTTATGCATTTCCAGGGCTTAATGATTTATGTTCAATTAATTGCCTTTTAAAACTTAGAATCCTGAGATGTTAAAATGAAGTAGTTATTTAATGCCAAATAATATGAAGGTAACATTATAAACTCAGTTTAAATTGTCACACGTTATACCAGTTGTATTTTAAAAAAGGGTTCGTTATATATATGTTGTGTTATGAGACATTAAATCTCATTAAGTAATTTTTATTGTTTTAACTGTGCATCTAGTGGATTTATACATTACTATTTTGTATGGATTTTATTGGATTTTTATTGTTTAATTAACTGGGGATGAACTTGCTTTAATTAGCATCAGCTGACACCTTAGAGGGTATTTAAAGAGTGTTAATAATATTTACTTGTAATGTTCTGAGGAAGTCTACTAACTGTAGTAGACGAAAAGTGCTTCAATTTTATTAAAGTGTTTATGCCAACCTTGATTCAATAGTGGATTTTCATCGTGACAACTATTTTGCTGCTTACTACAACTTGTGACTTGGTGTGTATTTCGTATTTTATCGAGTACAATGCCCCATTTGGCATATACCTCACTAGCCACCTGCAACAACTGTAGAGGCCGCAAAAGTACCTCACAAAAAGGATCCTAGGCCTTAAACACTTGTCCTATATGGCAGACTCAAAAAAACTCCAGCTATTCTCAATCTCATATCGTCTACTTAGAGGCGATCTCTGCTTGACTTACAAAGCCATGTCTGACCCACCTCTGTTAAAAATGCTACATCTAAAGAAATTCCAACCTCTCTGCACCACACGCTCCAGAGACCTCAACCTCATTACCACGATCAGAAGAACATGCTGGAGGGACAGATTCATAACCCAGAGACTGCCCATGCTATGGAATAGACATCTCATACATGTCAAGCAGAGAACCTCACTGGTCCTCTTCAAGAGAAATTTTGATGAGTGGATGGGAAATAGAAAATTCACCCTGGGGATCACTCCAGTGGCTCTACTCGACAGCGGCACTAGGAACTAAGGTCGGGTGGCACAATGCCAGGGTAATCCTATGGGCCAGGCTTGTAAAGGCTCCAGGGCCATTGGCCTAGTACACACCTATGAACCTATGACAGACATTTGCCTTGGAGTAGGATCAGCAGTTGAGGTATTAATACTCTATGTGACTCATTTGCACCAAGTTGCCTCGAAGTGATAAGTTTGAAATTAGAGGGGAAAGTCTCAGTAGGAAGTTAAATGTTTCAGACTGGAATGAATACATTTCAATATTTTGAGGCCTTGGACACAGAAGGAACAATTACTGCAGGGCAGTTTATTTTGTCTATGGTGTCAGAAGTATGACAGTGTTGTGGGGAATATGACCTTCCATGATACAAAGTGGTCCTTTGTATTAGTTTATCGACTGTAGAGAAGACTTTGCATTTTGAAACTCTGAATATTACAGAATGTAGGAGAAGCCAATGCCTTTGTTTTATTAGAAGCATCTTACATCTGCGGCATGGTTCAACAGAATTCTTTACATAGGCGAGTAGTATCACGTGAGTCTGTATTTTGACAGAGATAGCCTGCAGAGCCTTTTGGTTTTTATTAGAGGCTAAGGCAATCAAAGGCTGACCATATTAAAGTTGAGATTATCGTAAAATGTATTTGCCAGTTGTAGTCATGCCTTGCAACTGTATTTCTTTTCTTTTTTTTTTTTTTTTTTTTAGGTCTGCATCTTGTAATTGAAAAAAAGAAATCTCAAAGTCAAAGTAAACTTTATTGTCATTTAGAACTACACTTGTGTAGCCTAAACAAAATTTTGTTCATCAGCTCAATTCTTGAGATTACAAAGGAAAGTGAAAAAACACATACAAGTACAGGAATGAATATAACTAACAAATACAAGACTACTCCCAATACACACAAGAAAGAGCAGATATATTTACCAGCACTCATATACAAAAAGAATACCCTCCCCAAGTTAAATTAACTACCCTATTTCAAGTAAAACAAAATACACTATAGATTGAAATGCCTAAGTTATTTGTCTAATATTGCACTTGAGTGAGTTAAATAATACTCACTATGGATATAATAAATAAATATTGCACTTACCTGGAATATATGTTAAGTATATATTGCACAAATAAATAAAACTGACATGTCTCCAGACCCCTGGAACTAGTGCTCAAGTTCAGAAGTCTAATTGCTGTAGGGTAGAAACAGTTACTGAATCTTGTAGTCCTGCAGTGGATGCCGCGATATCACCTGCCCAATGCCAGATGCTTAAACAGTCCATGTGCAGGATTTGTGTTGTCCTGTATTATTTTGGTGGCCTTTTAGATGCTACTTGCAGAATAAAGATGTTGTATTGATAGAAGACTGGAACCTGTTACCTTCTCTACAACCATCACCACTCTTTGTAACGCCTTCTTTTCTGTAACTGTGCAGCTTCCAAACCACACTGAGAAGTTGCAGGTGAGGATGATCTCTACTGCATCTCTATAGAAAGTGGCGAGAATATGAGGAGGAAGCTTAGCTTTTTCCAGCATTCTTAAAAAGTGGAGGCGTTGGTGCACTTTCTTGACGAGATGGATGGTTAGTTGACTGAAAAATCATTAAAGACAGAAGTTAGAAAGTAATGATATGTATTTCAGTTTCAGACTTCACAACCCTCACAAGATCATTAACAGTACTGATGGAAGAAAAGTTTGATACTGTCAACTGTCTAACTTTATAAGACCAATATAGGTCAAAGGTACAATTTCCAATTTGACATCAGAAATGCAGATATTAGAAATAGGAACGACAGGCTGAATGCAAAACAAGGGAGAGTAGCAATAGCAACATATCCTTGTCTGTGCTATAACAAAAATGCAGTTTTGCTCCCCTACCCCCAAAAGAACAGGTAAGTGACACATTTTGCTAACAAACCATCAGAAAATGCTAAAAATGCTATCAAATGAAATGTCCCTGAAACATGTCTACAGATTTAACATAAAACATTTCATTTTAAGGTATTGCCATCATGTATACATGTAAAATGCCTTGACAAACATGCCCATGCCATCCGTACACTTCTAACTGAAATTACTTTAGGAACCTAGAGACTATGCTCTCTCCCTCATAAGCCAGTATATCTGGCACTGAGAAGGCTGTCAACAGAATCAATACACCTACACAACACATACCCACATATGTGGAGGTCCTCAACAAAAACATACCCAAACAAAGGAGAACTGCAAGGCAAAAACACACGCGATTTCCACAGCTCTCCACACCACATCCCATGCATAGTCCACACACTTGTGTCTCACAGCCACTAAGGCTTAACCATAAACTAAACATAATAGTCACAGGAGACTCCACTGTGAGATACACAGATGTGCCCCTCACCAGGCTGGATAAGGAGAAAGTCATGGTTAGTTTTCTGTCAGGGACCAGAATCCCCCATATCACATGAGCACTAAAGTATCTCAATAACAGGTACTGTTATGATTACCTTTTGTTGTTGTTGTATCTTTTGGCTTTTCCCGGTTAGGGGTCACCACAGGGGAACTCCGGTCCGCTAATTGATTGGCAGTTGATTTTTACGTGTTGAGTTGCCATCCCTGACGCACAACCTTCAACGAAGGTACGCCCATTCACGCATGTCTCCACTGAGAAGACGCTCTAGCTGAGAGTTGAACCAATCAGCGTCTTACTGTGAGGTTATGATTACCTTTATATTTTATTAAAATTATAGTCCAGTCCAGTAGCTGATCCACAATGTAGTCCCACAAAACAGGCCTGTAAGTTATAGGAGTTTGGGGGTAGGTGCAACAGGCACTTTCTCTTGTGGAAAGTGCAGTTGTTGCCAGTATGTAGTAAAAACTTTTGATAAAATTAATGACAAGTATTTTACATGCAAATGGAGATTTTCCTGTGACAGGACTGGAATAGTTTATGGTTTGAAATGTCCCTGTGGTAAGGTATACATGGGGAAAGTAAAAGGAGTTTCAAACAAAGGTTGAAGGAACATGTTAGGGATGTTAAGAAGGGCAAAGAAGAAAGTCCTGTTGCATTACATTTTAAAGAACGTCACAGTGGAAATATACAAAGCTTACAAGCTTTAATTTTGGGCCAAGTACAACAAATATATGACTTTGATATTCAAAGTCAACTTTGGAAGTTAGAATCTACTTTAATTCTGAAATGTATCATTTTGATCCCATATGGAATGAATCAATAATGTCATTGGAAATGTTTTCTTTAATTAATTTAAGTCTGTGATTGATTAATTGTTTGTAATCATACTATTTAAATATAGAATATGTGAAGTAGGGATATACTCTGTAAAGGCTGAAGAGCCGAGGTGCTAGAGGAGTCTGCATTTTATGCTATGTATTTGCTGTTAACCAGATTTTATTGGATCCAGTGTTTGCTTATTTTACCTGTTTTGTGGGACTACATTGTGGATCAACTACTGGACTGGACTATAATTTTAATAAAATATAAAGGTAATCACTGGCTTCTTTCCTTGTGTGGTGGTGAGCTGTTCTGTTCCCAGTTCATGGTGAAGTAGAGTGATATGGCCAGTGATTCCTTTAAGTCCCTCCCCAGAATATTTAGAGAGACTTCTTAGGATATTTCACAAAAGACTTTGGACAGTTTTCTCAGTATGACTGTTGAGAATATAGCTTCAGCTAGTCTAAGTAAAAGCCAAGAAGGGGTAAATGTTCTAGCTCACAATTCAAGTAAAGCCATGCCTGCTCTGTGTGCCATGTGGGGAGAAAGCAGAAATCAATGGAATGGTAACCATTTTGCTGCAATTGGAAAAAGCAGAGCGACAGCAGCTACTCTGGAGTTGCAGCAGCTGTATGATAAGGTGGAGAGACTGTTTTTTAAGGTTTTTTTAAGGTTTTCTTCAACACTTTAAGTCTGCAAAGGTATGTGGAGCTTAACATTACCCCTAGAGGTTTGAGAGCTATGAAAAGTCCTTCCTCTCTCTTTAATTTACATGAGGAAGAAGAAAAAAGCTTCCCTGCTAGATGGATAGCTGCTGCCCTCAAATGTAGCACTGAGTGGGTACAGAGTCTTATTGAGAGAGACGACCTTAAAAGAAGGAAATTAGTGACTGAGATGAAAGAGGCATGTCAGAACATCATTCAGCAGTCTAACAATTCAGTTTTAGAAAGTTTTCTGGCTGGAATGAATGAAAGACTGTCAGGTTATGAAAAAGAAATTATTGCTTGCAAGAAGGATAAACCTGCAGTGGGATATATGTGATTATGAACGGAAGTCTGCATTTAATGTTTCAACTAGCCAGCCAAAGAAATGGCAGAGGGTGAGATTTCGGTGAGAAGCAGGAAGAAAAGTAAATAATGGTGATATTTCATCAGCAGGCAGTGAATCTTCATTTGTGAATGATAACCGTGATGAAGAGAACAAGTTTCCAGAACTTCCTGAACCAGCTAACCCAGGCTATATGGCCAAGGATTTTTGTGAACCAGTGGGGAATTATGGCAAAAACAGGTCCAGAAAGTATGAACATGGACAGGACAGTTATGGGGAATATAACCCCAACTACCGGACATATAAAAAAGGCAAGTGGTACTGAGTTAAATGTTGTAAACAATGATTATGTATGATATTTGTCTGGATGTATTTTATCAGATACTGATGTAGCACTGTTAAATAGAGGTTTAAAGTTTATTCCCATGGCTTTTCCTAGAAGGTATGAACTGAAAAGTGAAGTGTTTATAAATTTATTAGAAAATTGTATTTAAAATCTTTTTTTTTGCACAAGATACAAATGTAATTCATGAAAATAATGTGGACAGTGAAGATGATTTAAGTGAAATGAGTTTTAATTCATGTGTTTCTGATTTAGAAACTGATGCTTATTGTAAGTTAAACACTGAAAATGTGACATACAAACATGATTTTATTCCTGTGTGTAGGGATGAAAATATACAGCAATTTTCTTCTGCTTTACAATTTTCAATAGGTGAATAAAAACAAGAAAGAAGATAAGTAGAGAAGAATGGAAAAGTGTATTAAAGTTAAGTGAAAATAGGAAATTGTTGTTTAAATCATAAGATAAATGGAGTAAATTAGTAGTGTTTCATTATATTCTGTATCTGAATATGTGTCATGCTCATTTGAAGAATGTTAAAGTTTATGCCTTGGTCAAGCTGGGATGAAGGGGTTAAGACTAAAATATTTTTCACAAGAGGTCCCTAAAATGCACAAAAGTTTAGTCAATCCACCCATAGTCCCATAGTCTCTGCATGCAGTTATTTTACACATAATTTAGCTCTTTTTTACATTCCTACTTGAAAGAAGAAGCAGAGAAGTTAAGGTTTTATATCAAAGATTCCTTTGATTTTTTTAAGTAAAATCAGAAATGTAAAGTGGAAGAACATGTTTTTCATTGTTATGGACGTTACCAGTTTATATACAAATACTAAACATGTACATGGCTTAGAAGCAATATCATTTTTATAAGGATTTGCCTAAAACACATTTTGAACTAATACATTTTTGCTTAAATAATAACATCTTTGAGTTCAATGGGAACTTTATAGGCAGCTTCGTGGAACAGCCATGGGAGCAGGTTTTGCCCCCATGTATACAAATCTTTTCATGGGCATATTTGAAAACAAATATGTATATAGTGAAGATTTTTTTAGGAAATATGTCATAAGTTATTATAAATGTATAGATGATTTAATATTAATTTGTGAAGGGGGTGGGAAGAAGTGAATACATTTGTGCCAAAGATTCAGATAAATCCTTATATCAAGTTTGATGAAATACAGACAGGTGTTAAAGTAAACTTTTTTTATATAACTTTGCAAGGTATTAGTGATGGTAGAATACAGACAACTTTACATAGAACATTTAAAGGGAGTGGTCATATATTGCATGGGGAAAGCTGTCACCCCCCCCCCCCCATACCATTAAATCTATTCGGGAATTTTTTAGAATAAAAAGAATATGTAGTGATAAAAAAGAGTGTGAGAAGGAAACAGAAAAAACAGCACACATGTTTGTAACTAGAGGTTACAAGGAAAAGGTGGTAGAAGAAAATAAAAAGAGGTTAGTACAACAAAATAATACTAAAGGCATGTATAGCATGCAAGGCAGAGTGCAACAGTATAAACAAAAATGATGTTATGTGACCAAATATACAGTGTTTACAGAAGTTTTAGTAAATTTGGTAAAATATCATTGGGGTATTTTAGAAAAAAATAAATTTCTTAATATAAGAGCAAATGAGTATCCCATGTTTTCTTATTCGAAAAGTAGAAGTATAAGAGATTTCTTGGTGCATGGCAAGTTTCAGCTGCCTGTAAGTTATAGGAGTTTGGGGGTAGGTGCAACAGGCACTTTCCCTTGTGGAAAATGCAGTTGTTGCCAGTATGTAGTAAAAACTTTTGATAAAATTAATAACAAGTATTTTACATGCAAAGTGAGATTTTCCAGTGACAGTACTGGAATAGTTTATGGTTTGAAATGTCCCTGTGGTAAGGTACACAGGGGAAAGTAAAAAGTTTCAAACAAAGGTTGAAGGAACATGTTAGGGATATTAAGAAGGGCGAAGAAGAAAGTCCTGTTGCATTACATTTTAAAGAATGTCAAAGTGGAAATATACAAGGCTTACAAGCTTTAATTTGGGGCCAAGTACAACAAATATATGACTTTGATATTCAAAGTCAACTTTGCAAGTTAGAATCTACTTTAATTCTGAAATGTAACACTTTGATCCCATATGGAATGAATCAAGAATGTCATTGGAAATGTTTTCTTTAATTAATTTGTCTGTGATTGGGTAATTGTTTGTAATTATACTATTTAAAGATAGAATATGTGAAGTAGGAATATACTCTGTAAAGGCTGAAGAGCCGAGGTGCTAGAGGAGTCTGCACTTCATGCTATATATTTGCTGCCAACCAGCTTTTATTGGATCCAGTGTGTGCTTTTTTTTTACCTGTTTTGTGGGACTACATTGTGGATCAACTACTGGACTGGACTATAATTTTAATAAAATATAAAGGTAATCACTGGCTTTTTTCCTTGTGTGGTGGTGAGGTACTGTTATGACTCTGTTGGCATGAATGACTTGAGACATACCTCCCTGGAATATATGAAGAGGGACATGATTGAACTCACTGAATATGTGCCCCAGGCAGGTATGTCCCTAGCCTTAAGCAGCATTCTACCATCACTCAGAATGATGCCTCAGTACAAACAGAAAATGATTGACTGACAATTGGCTTAGTTTCTGGTGTCATTCCAGGGGGATCCAATACCTGACAGCCTGGGAATATATGATTGACAGACCATGATGCTTTGCCAGAGGTGACCTGCATCTGTCTCACTTAGGCTTCAGGCAGAGGCTCTTGCCTCTCTCATAGTGCCTTTTTTAGGAAAAGTGATGAGGTTAGAACTATCAACATAAAAATTTCAACAAAACACAAATTAAAGGTCATGCTGCTAAATGCTAGGGTTCTAAATGTGAAACTGCACTCATTGCAAGCATTCTTAACCCTGGAAAATGCTGACCTCTGCAGAGTCACAGAAACCTGGTTCAAAGCTGCAGAGAGCACACCAGCCTTACCTGGTTACTCATCCTATCATACATTCAGACCCCAAACTGTGGTTAGTAAAGGCAAAGGAGGTAGAGTTTTAATATATATTAAAGACATACACACCTCGAGGCTGGTCAAACAGTATGACACAGAGGAGACAGTCCAGGTGCAGTTAACCATTGACAAGCCCCCTATACAAATCATAGCTATCTACGGGCCCTCAAATTTGAATCAAGATCCCCAATCCACCTATCTGGACTGCTTTGACTCTATCAAGATTCAACCCTTTACCATGATCCTGGGTGACTTTAACTACCCAAACATAGACTAGAACAGCTACTTATGCCAGAACACAAATGCCCAGAGATTCCTTGATTTTTGTCAATGCAAATGCCTTGGAACAGCTAGTTGATACCCCACCAACAGGTGACAATATCTAGGACTTGGTATTACCCAACATGAGTAACCACTACAGCATCCCTGCAGTATCATCCTCTCTGGTAAGATCTGACCATAAAGCAGTCACTTTCACCATCTCCCCTGACCCCCCTCTAGCTAGGGTCAAACAAACAAACTTCTCCAAAGCTGATTACAGCCTCCTGAAGGAAGGTATAAACAGCTTCACAGCCCCCTCTCTAGGAACTGGCACCATTAACCAAAACTACACCAAAGCACTATATGAGCATTTATATAGATGCATGGAGTCATGAATACCTGACAAGACTAAATCATCCTCCGCAAGGAAGAGCAAACCTGTCTGGTGGATATCTGTCATAAATAAACTCTATAACAAAAGGAAAAAAATTGCTGTCCAGGACCAAGAAGGAGCAGGTGCCCAATTGGAAGCAATCCTCCTTAGCCTGAACAAGCAAATAAGAGCACTAGTGAAATCCTCTAAAGCAAACTTCGAGTCCAAATTGGCCACATCTACTAGAGAAAATCATAAGGCATTCTTCACATATGTCCGCAGTCTCAAAGCAAGCACCCAGATCTGCTAAGAACTGATGGTCAAAGATGCCACATATACAAATGCCGTAGATATAGCAAACTTACTGGCTGACAGATTCAGTGAAAACTTCATCCCTCTGTCTTCCCCCCATCAGTAAATAAGGACATCCCCAGTACCTGCCCCTTCCCCTTTATATCTAGGGAACAGGTCATGACTGCTCTCTCAAAGGCAAAAAATACAACATCCCAGGCTGCATCCTACATGAACTCATGCAGGAACATGTAGAACCATTAGGTGCCCTATTCACCCAAAGCCCGAGTACCAGCTTTGTACCAGCTGAGTGCAGGACAGCCACTGTCATCCCTTTCCACAAAGGTGGAGCGTCCACTGATATGAGAAATTATAGACCCATCAGCCTAACTAGCCTGATCTGCAAGGCCATGGAATGGATTATTATGGACCTCATTAACAAGGATATTGGCAACCTCTGTACATGCAATTCCACACAGTTTGACTTCATCAAGGGAAGGTCATGTCTGTTAAATTTGGTCGACTTCTTTGAGACAGTCTCCAAAGCCACGGATGAGGGGAAGACGGTGCACACCACTTAAAATGACCTGGCCAGAGCCTTCAACACTATTCCCCATTCCGGTATAATAGATAAACTCTCTCAACTTGACATCAATCCATATGTTACCAGATGGGTAGCTAACTGGCTCACTGATAGAACCCACCTAGTCAAAATAGGGGAAGCCACTTCAAGCATTAGACCCGTAATGAGCAGTGTACCCCAGAGTTCGGTCTTGGGGCCTCTGTTATTTGGGGTATACGTTTCTGAGGTGCAGGTCAAAACCAGTGGGCTATGGCTGACCAAGTTTGCAGATGACTGCAAGATGGGCACTGGCGTCAATTCTCCTAGTGATGTGGACATCCTCCAAGGGGGTCTCACCCAATCATATGACTGGTGCCAGAAAAATGGCCTCAAGCTGAATACCAAAAAAATCATCATCATCCCTTTTGTGGAGCATGACGTCCCCACAAGTGATCACATTAGTAACAATGTCTTAAGCATGCAATCAGCCATGAGGGATATGGGCACCCAGGTTGATAGCAACCTGCCATTTGTCCTCCATGGTGGTTCCATTGTACGGAAAGCTATTGACATGGCTCACCTCATAAGTAAGACTAACTCATCCAGGGACAAGGAGGTCAGAACGTCCCTTTTTTCATCCCTTATAAGGCCCATTATTGAATACAATACCCCATTTGGCATGTACCTCACAAAGCACATGCAGCAGCTGGAGAGATCAGAGATTCCTCACCAGGAGATTCCAAGGCCTCAAAAATCTACCCTACACAGATAGGCTAAAAACCATATCCCTCTACTTAGTTTCATACAGACTCTTCAGATGTAACCTCTGTCTGGCATGCAAGGTGATCTCAGACCCTACCTTGATAGGGCTGCTGCATATCCGCGCGTCAAGCTACAGTCGAGTAACCCACACATGTGGCCTCAACCTGGTCTGTGACATCAGTAGGACTTGCTGGTGGGACAGATTTGTGTCCCAGGGACTCCCCCATCTGTAGAATAGACTAATTCTTCTGTTTAACAGAGTACCCCTTTACCCATTTTTAAGCGCAACCTGGATGGGAAAAAAAACATTCCTGGAATTCCACCCATGTCCCTGCTGGACAGGGGCATTGGGTGCTGACTTGTCTAAACATGGGCTAAACTCTTTGCTAAGATAATAAGGGCCTCAGGGTCATTAGCCTGGTAATTTCCTATGATGCTATGATCCTATAACTAATGCATACAGATACATGTGTAGCATTTGCTAATCAAAATATGTATATAAATATTAAACAGATCTTTCTTAATTACATTTCAGCATATGCAATATATAGCTGAAAAATGCAAGCATATCTTCTCAGTTCAGGAATCTTCTGTGCAGATATATCCCAAAGTAATAGCCTCTTTTCTGTGTTCTCCACATAAACAAAATCTCCTTACCTTCAGGTTCCCTAGCTACATGGTTGCCTTTTTATGGTGTAGTTTCAGGGCTATAAGCACTATGAAGATGCAAATCAGGAGTGAACTCATTAGAATTGCTGAATCCCAAATATTTGGCTCTCTGTATCAGATGTAAAAATAGTGCAGGTACTCACTCAGTATTTGTTTTTAATGGATTGCAACTGTGAATGATTACTGGTAGGGAGAAGGGAAACACAGCAGCAATGCAGACTGTCCTACATGCAGTGGATGTGTCAGGTTAGACTTACAAAGTGTTAGAAGTAATCTTGTCAAGGTTGGAAATGTAAGTAAGTAGCACACAATTCACAGGTTCTGTTCATTAACATCAACCTTCCCTTCATTTGTTGACAACTGTATATATATATATATATATATATATATATATATATATATATATATTTATATATATATATATTACTGTCATTTAATATCCTAACACATTTTAAGGACAATGATATAGAATGGCTTACAGAATGCATGTCTCAGATTACTGGTCAGATAAGACAAAAATGAGCAACGGACACAGAGAGGTAAAACAGAGATGCATATTTATAAGGAATATTCATAAATGGTTGCGTGATCACTCTGTCGTCTACATCCAAGATTAATACATGTACAAATAACTGTTATATGGTTTCTTAGTACTGTAGATGATGTTGCAATTTGTTGTATATAGAATGATTTCAGTTTGCTGCTGCAAAGCTGTCTGTGTGGTAAAGTGGGATAAGACACCCTTACTGTGTTCTGAAGGCTCATTGGAGTGAATCCAGACCTATACAAAAACATTTCATGTCTACAAACATTTTCTAGTGTTTATGTCATAGATTGATTTTTCTCAGTTTCCCTTTTTTTTGCCAGTGTTTACACGGTCTACAGCTTAGAGCAAACAAGGGAAGCAGATAAAAATGAATGTCAAGTTTAGCTGTGCTTATCTTGTTTGCTTGAAGCTTAGCAGTGTGCCGACCTGGACTAGAGGCCCACCCAAGAAGCAGACAGAACACCTGCAGACAGGTTGTCTGTAAAACTGCCAAGGTCAAAAACAAAACATTGTTGCAATTTTTGCTTTTAATCACAAAATGTTGCATAGCAGTGTTGCACAGAGGTTAGCAAGGTTCCCCAACACATGAAGACAGCCAACAATTGAAAATGGATGCATTCAATTAATTCTGTTGGGCACTGCATAAAGAGGCTAACTGGCATTGCATGGTGGTTAACAAAGAGAACTTAAGAATGATTAAGAAATTATGGAAAAGTCATGTAAGTAGTCCTGTGGCAACAGGCAAAAGTGTAGGGCTGGAGTACAGATGGTTCTGGGTTCTATTACAGGATGTGCAACCTATTTTTATTGTTGTGACAGTGCAGTTTATAGCAATGAACTGAAAAATAGACGTGTTATTTCAACATTCTTGTGGAAAAGGTGTACGTGTAAGACTACCATATACATTGTCAGCTATTCCATACATTTTTGCTGCTGTTCCACTTCCCATTATATTCAGTCTCACTGATAACACTTTAGAAAGTGGAGCTGATATGAATTATTTGTATGAGGGATAAGACACCCTTACTGTGTTTTTAGATGAATGACTGAGGGTATACTGTCTACTATAGTTCTGTAAGTATAATTTTGCTATTTGAACTTGCATGGCCTTTACAATTATAGAACACACATACACAACTGGATCGATGTACAATAACCTTGCCAGGTCACACACATACATGTGTAACACCACAAACTGTCACCTGTATTTATGAATGATTCTTGAATATGTCTGTGCACTTCTTTTGTGATATAGATGGAAAATCAATGCTGTGGAACAAAATGTTTTGCCCCTTATGCCTAGGTTTGACTCCCACACTGTAGAAATCAATTTTATCATTGTATGAATGAAAACAAATGTGTCAGGTAGTGACATTTATGCCCCTAGTGTCTGCAATCTTAACTCACATAACAGTTGCCTTCCAATTTCCAATATATATATTTCCAGGTTACATCAGTAGACACCCGTCAAGCTAAGGCCAATAGTCAGATTAACTAACATTGCACAAATGTAGTTGGCATCATTGGTTGGGTTTTTGGCTTCTGTGTTTGTGTGGAGTTTGGTATTGTGTACCAATGCCAAGTGATGGTGAGTGGCAGTACAATGCTGTGCAATGCTGCCTAACTTCACTGCGCTATGTCCACACACACAATAAGATATGCTTAAATGTACTATAAAAAAATCATGCCATTGCATTATCACTGTTTATTTAAAAAGATCACATACACCTGGATTTGAACCCAGTATCATCAGGGCTCAAACAGAAATGTGTCAATGCATTTACACCTGCTGCCACAGAGTCAGCTAAGCAGCAGGTGTGTTTCATAGACTCCAAACTAAATCTCAGTCTTTTAGCAATGTTGCTCACATTTGTGCACTGCTTGCTATGTGCAAACAGGGAAAGTAATAGATATGTGTATCTTGCATGCACAAACAGTTTACCAAACATCATATAAAACCCACTGCTCACTGTGCTGTGGAAAAGTAAATATTGACATTTATTAGTGCTGTTTACTGACCATTTACTCTTTATGGCATGAAGTTACATGTGGAAACATAACAAGCTGAAGGCCCTATCTAATAATATATAATAAAAAATGTAGCACAAGAGCAAAAGCAAGGGTCAAATCTTATATTCAAAGCCAGATACTTTTATTAGTAAAACAATGGATAAGTGCTTTCGCTAAAAAATAGCTTCATCAGATCACAATGTTTGCTTAACATAGACAGTTTAAATACTAAAGCACATGGTGAGTACAATTCAAATGAACCAATCATCATCACACATCAATTAGTTCACTTAACATTTAAAGCAGCACATACACAAGTATATCAGTGCATTCATTACTGCTACTAATCATATAAAAAAATATATATATATAAAAATATATATATATAAAAAACTAACTCCATTTAAAAAAGCGCATCCTTTGAATACAACAAATGATAGTATAAATAATATGTCACATATTTACAATTCAGCCATGTGTTGCTTCCACCCATGCACTGCAACCCTGGTGTCTCTGTACTTTTTTCACAGTTCTATCAACTACACTACATAAATTAATATCAAATGTATGATATGCAGTGCACATCAATCTGGTAGCATGCCAAACTGGAACTATTGACCCATAAGCTTAGCCAGCCTTATCTGCAATGCTATGGAAAAAGACATCATGGACCTTATCCATAGGGACATAGGTGACCTTCAACACACTTGACCTGACCAATTTTGGTTTTGTCAAGGGTAGATCTTGCTTATTAAATCTAATGGACTTCTTATATAAAGCCCCTGAAAACCTGAATAAGGGGTAACAGGACATATCACCCATTTTTTTTTTAGCCAAGGCCTGTGACACAGTCTCCCATTCAGGTATCATACAGAAAAATATCCCATCTGTGGATTAACCCATACATTACTATATGGCTAGACAACTGTCTCACCAACAGAACACACACACTGTCAAAAAAGGGGGAGTCATCTTTCATGACTAGACCATTTACCAGTGGAATATCACAAGGATCTGTGCTGGGCCCTCAACTGTTTGGAAACTATTTCTCTGAAGTCCAGGTAAAGGTAGATAGCCTGTGGCTTACCAAGTTTGCAGAAGACTGTCAACTGAGTGCAATCATATAGAGTCCCCTAAATATGTCAACATATTACAGAACAGGCTGACATAGACAAATAGTTGGTGCCAAACTGATGGAATAAACCTTAAAGCAAAAAAAAAATGCCTTGTTGTCCCCTTTAGCAAAGGTATCTCTGCTAATTATGATATACATAGCACCCCTTTAAGCTCAAACTCAGTGTGAGACTTGGGAACAGATGTGGATAGCAATCTAAACTTTAATCACTGTGTCCATAGTGGTGAGACACATTCTGCATTGCACACCTCATAAATAAGGGCATTGCATCCAAGACCAGGGAGGTCATACCTCTGCTGTACTCAACCCTTATCAGACCTCTAATTATGTACAATGTTCCCTTCTGCATGTACCTTACTAGCCACTTGCAGCAACTGGAGAAAACACAGAGGTTTCTGACCAGGAGAATCCAGGGCCTCCAAAACATGAGATATATGGAAAGAAAAAGACCTGTCACTGTACTCAGTATCATATAGGCTGCTGAGAGATGACATATGCCTGGTCTACAGAGCAGTCTCAGATTCTACCTTACTGGAAATATTGGACATCCAGAAATCAAATAGGACAAGAATAACTTTCTCCAAGGATCTCAACCTAGCCTGTGATATAAACACAACATGCTGGAGAAAGATATATCTCCCAGTGATTGCCACTCCTCTGCAATAGGTTCTGAGTGCATGTGAAGCAGTTCTCCTCAATGACCCTATTCAAGCACAACCTTGACAACTGGATGAGTGATCATAAATTTTGATCATAAATTTACTCCAGGGGTGGCACCTGTCTCCCTCATGGACAGGGGCAGTTGGTGCTGATCACAAATTGCTCTGTTAACAAAGACCATCTAAATATGCTCAGTAAGGGTATTTGGAGTTCTATACAGCTGGGCTTATAAAGGCCATAGAGTCATTAGCCTAGTAACCTTCTATGAACCTATGGAGATATGAATCTATGCAGGCCTTCTAAAATCTTCTCTCCAACATGCACTGCTGATGTAAGCCACTATAAATTGTCCTGCAGCCTTGTAAAAGTCAGACTTGTGCTGTGGCACTTGAATAAGTACTGAGCTCTGTAGTCTGTGAATTTTGACAGGTAGAGGTTCTGCTTTCATTGCAGTCAAGTTTGTGTGTGTGTTTGTGAGTGTGTGTGGGTGTGTATGTGTATGATTGTGTCTAGCCAGAACAGCATAAGTGGGTATCCTACAGTTACCACTCTAATCCCATGAATTGACAGTATTTTGGCACTTACACATACCTACACATACATTTTATACAGGCCTCTCAACATCTTTTCTCCAACATGCACTTCTGATGTCATCCACTATAAGTTGTCCTGCAGCCTTGCATAAGTCAGACTTGTGCTCTGGTGCTTGTGTATTGAGCTGTGTAGTCTGTGTACTTGGATAGGTAGGGGTTCTATTCTCACTGCTGTGAACTGGGTGTGTGTATGTGTGTGTGCTCTTGCTTGACATTATACGGAGCCTTTTACACCAGCATGAGGGGCACTGTTATTATCACATTCTCCTTACCAGACACTGTTGATATCAGCTAGAAAGTGTTGTCTGAGACACTCCAAGTCAGACTTGAGGTGTGGCACTCTCCTTAAGGACAGAGTTCTGTAGTTTGTGTACTTAGATAGGTAGGGATTCTGTTCACATGGTAGTCAACTGGGGGAGGTGTGTGTGTGTGTGTGTGTGTGTGTGTGGGGGTGGGGGGGTGGGTGTGTGGGTGTGTGTGTGCGCGCTCTTGCATGACATCAGAGAGAACCTTTTACACCAGCATGTGGGACACTGCTATTACCATATTCTCCCTGCCAGACACTGCTGATGTCATCAGCTACAGCTGATTTGTGGATGCACATTATTCACACCAGGTAAACGTCAGAAACTGACCTGGAGGCCCGGCAGACATCATCTCATCCTGTACAATCCAGATTACAGTGACATGGCTTTCAGTCTATCCACATACATCATGGCATGATTTGTAGGCCCTGTGTTTTCTTGGTGAGGAACCCCTGTGGCCTCTCCAGCTGCTGCATTTGTTTGGTGAGGTACATGCAAAAGAAAGCATTATACTCTAGTGTTCTGATGATGTTTGAGTACAGTGCTGTGAAATCATCCTCAGATCTGAATACAATGGCATGACTTATGATGTGCACAACATAGGCTTTCAATATCAGCATGAGCAGTTGATGGTCAAAGGATACTAGTAATAACCCGGCTGTGTGCCAAAGAGCTATGTGAGTTGTTAATGCTACATCATGTCTGTTACATCTGTTAGATATCCTTAAAGTGGTCAACGAGGCCATGCATGATGACAGCACTATCATCCTTTTGAACCTGACAAGCGCAAGGCATTTGACACAAATTCACAAAGAGGTATTCACTCAGCACTGCCAGATGTGGCCATTAAAACCTATATCACCAAGTGGGGAGACCACTGTATCACATATGTGGCATCTAAATATGTTGAAATGTGGGAAGTGAACTCTATCTCAGGTCCAGTGATCAGGTCTGTACATCAGGGCTGCCTACTAGGTCCTTTTCTGTCCATTATTTAAGTCACAGACATCACAAATGGCATACAAATCTTGTGTCTAAACAGCTGTCTGAAGGAATACAGATTGTGGGCAATCTTTGACTACAACTGTGATATTAGTATAATAAAGACAGTATCAACACATACCAAAAATTACTGCCATGGCCATGACATCACCTACAATCACACAAAAAGATGGGGGAATTTGTTACATCAGAAAAACAAACACACAACCCAGTTATAATGTAAGCATCACACCTTATAATCAAACCAATAGGTATGGGACCTGTGTCTTGGGGGTAGATGGTATGTGGAATGTCCACCAGCATGTGACCACAGTGGTGACTACTTCCTTGAATGTAACAGAACTACTGAGTATGTGAAGAACATCCAAATCACAGGCCATAATACCTCCACAGTTCACAGCCTTCATCATATCAATAACTGAGTACAATGCACCCTTCTTCATGTACCTTACTACACATCTTCCAGTGATATGTAACTGAAGTGTCCCACCTTTGCCAAAGTGAACTGTCGCATATCTTATTGGCCATACCTAGGCGTTCTTTTTGTGGCATAAACATCACTATCTGATGGTGCAAAACCCACATCAAGTTGTTACACCAGATGCATATCTGTGATACACAGAACATGCATAGCTGTTTGACAAACATTTATGGCATGGGTAACATTTGTGACATTGTGGATTGTGATATGTGCATACACACACACATATATATGCCATGCACACCAGTCAACTAGCCTGTATTGATCATATGTCACATACAGGTATAGTAGTGTCCCTTCTAACACCTCCAGCAGATGTTCCAATGTCAGGACAGTGTGTGTGTGATTACCCTCATAGAGAGCAGACATGACATAATAGTTGTACAAGTGTGTTTTCACAGTACCATCTCTGATCACTCTAAAGCATATGTATATAGATATGTTATGTTACAGACATGGAATTACTGGTGATGTTATTCTGATATTCTCCATGATTGTGAATACTTCTTTTTATATTGTCCATAAGCTTTTACCTGTGTCCCACTTGCTGGAGACCTCTGAGATTACACACACATGCAGGCAAATCAATTTGCACAGCTTCACAATATGTACCATACCCCAACTGTATATACTATCCCTAATAGATGTCCTCTGCACTGTTCATGTAAAGATCCTTATTTCACACAGAGATCTTGCCCATTGTTATGTCACCTTGTGTGACAGTCACATAATACAGATTTTTCACTGTGTAGTCCTTACTGTACCATATTGATATGTGATTGGTGTTTGTGCTACAGCTGTTTTCCATTAACATGCCCTCATCTGCTGTACATTAGGCTGTTTTGCCTGTCCTCTTTCCCTGTGTTCATTCCTACAATGTATCTGTGTGCTCCTATTCAATACATACACTTTCCTTGAGTGCTTATTTTACCTGGCAGTCTATGTACCCTTACAGATCATTTACACAACATTAGTACAGAGTGCCAGGAATGGGATTTCACAATACTCTGCACTGTATAGACTGCCCTGTACTGTGTTTGGACCGTATACATATCATACCTTTCAACTGTCCAGAATTTCACAGTATGTCCAGAGTTTTGCCTTATATTTTTTGCTCTGTTCCTTATAAAATGTGTGGTTTTCTGCCATATCACTGGGATAATATCAGGACTGATGTCTCTAAATAATTACATACATTTGAGTTTCAGACTTCAAATTCTTCAGAAAATGTATCTTGACACAAACCTTGTTATTCTAGCACATTTTTAAAGAGCAAATATGTGAAATCTATCCCTATTTTTGGGTCATTGTCTCCTATGATGTTGGGATTTGTCCAGATTTCATGTAATAAGAGATTGAAAGCTATAATAACTATATAGGTTAAGCCCTGGTGATCATTGTGGTATTCCTCGCAAACATGCTGACTGTGCTCTAATGTAAATAGGATTGTTATTCATGTTGCTTTACAGGGTTTCCTGGCTGGCAACACTATATGAGCATCGCTATACAAACATGCAAACTCCATGAAGGCTCCGCGCAAAGTCTATACAGAGTTTACTGAATCCCAAGGTTAGTCTTCCAGCCAGCCTAATGAAATGAAAAGTAAGCTGTACGTCTGTACCAGTTATGCTCATGGTTCCAAGAAGATTTTCAGGCATGGGGGGAGTCAACCATGGAGAACTGTGCTGAGTACTTGTCTGGGGGCTCTGCTTCCTAGGAGAAGAAAGGCACTGTGAGATTTAACAAGTTAATACCTCTTAGCACAAGCACAGCATGAGGAGATGGAGGAAATCCTAAAAATATGTGCAATATCACCCCACGAATCACTAAAATTCATTGTACTTTGAATTTAAGGAGGACCAACTCCTGTTCTCCAAACCAGCCTCCAAAATGGCTCCGTTATCTTGCTAGTCTCAGATCTCTCCTGGATTTGCACAGAAGCAGCTGTCATTGTAGATTGCCCTTGCCTATATGATTTTTGAATTTTTGGAGAGTTGAATTTCTCCAAGTGCTTTGGGTTTCTAATTCCATGACAGGAATGGACATTCCAAATTCAAGGTGTGATTAGAGTTCTTGAAATTAATATTGTTTCAGTCTTAGATGTTAGAACTCTTGTCAGCACCTGCAATGCACCCAGAATTCCCTGGGTTACATGTATTCATAGCATATTTAAGTACGATTGTAAATTATTTTTTATTAGACTTGCTGCTTCTACTACTATTGGAACTGTCTACGTATCTTTCTTCCACATTGCTCTTATTTCTAATTACAAATCCTGGTATTTTAAGACTTTGTGTCTCTCTGTATGCAAGACTTTGTAATCACTGTATGTAGCAATTTCAATGATCAATGTTTCTTTTGTCTTTTTCTCACAGACTACTATATCTGGTATTCTTGCATTTATTTCTTGAACTGTTAATAATGGGTGATTCCATGTGATATAATCTTCATTGTTCTCTATAATGCTTTGGGTTCATGTTTGCAATACTTCTCAGCCACTTCTATATTGTATAATGTTTGCACAATCTGCAAAGCAATAGTCTTGCCACATTATTCTGCCTTTCAGTATTCAGGCCCTCTGCCACGACTTTATCACACCCAGCATCAAGATGTGAAACTGTTCCCAATCTTGTTTTTCAGAACCTGCATTTGTCTGTTTCTCCCACTTTTTCAATTAACTTTGTAAAGAAGCATTTATCCAGCCCACTATCTTGGGCCAACATTATTAGCCTTTCATCTTTTGGTTTCATTTCATATCTCCTTAACTATTCCTGTGCCAAATATTGGTCAACATGAGGTTGTTCCAGAAGGCCACTGTACTAGCCATTATATTTTGAACTTCCATTTTTTTCCTTCACATCTGACCCTTTTCTTGATATTCCTTCTTTTGTATTTTGCACATTCAGTTACTGCCTGATTTTTTTGTTTACTTCTGGTTTGATTTCCATATCCACTTTATTCTAAAATGCTTTTGTTAAATTAAGCAAATATGTTATCTTAGACTTCTTCTCATGCTTTAAAGCTTTCCCCATGTTTGGGTCTAAAAAGGTCAGCAGGTATATATGCAGTCCCATGAATGTAGATCTATACATGTTAATTTAGAGGAGGCCCATACCTTCAGATCGAAGGATGTATAATCTTGGTGTGTATTAGTTTTTATATTATCATTTGGTAAGAATGAAGCAATTTTTCTTGTTTTTTTTTCTTTGTCTAACTGGTTGAGTGCTTTTGTGGCCAGTCAATCACACCATATCAGTGGTTTCTGGCAGATAAAATTTGCAGATGATTGCAAATTAGGAGCTGTCATTGAATCCCACACTGACACAAATGTTCTCTAGAACAAACAACTTGTGTCAGAACCATGGACTAAAACTAAATGCCAAGAAATGCATAATAGTATCCTTCAGGAAGTCATTCACCCCTGGTAACTATTATATTGACAACACATCCCTTAGATTTGACCCAGTAGTTAGGGACTTGGGGACACACATAGACAGTAATCTAGCCTTTGACCATCACGTGTCTACAGTAATGAGGAAATCATTCTATGTAGCACAACTTATAAACAAAAGCATGGTATCTGGGTCCAAGGAAGTCATTGTTCCACTGTAATCAGCATTCATCAGACCTGTCATTGAGTACAGTGCCCCCCTTGGTATGTACCTAACCAGGCATATCCAACAAATGGAACGTCCACAGAGGTTCCTCACTAAAGGAATACAGGGTGTAAGTAAAATGTCCTATGCAGACTGTCTCAAGGCCCTATTCCTGTATTCTGTCTCCTACAGGCTGCTGAGAGGAAATCTATGCCTGGCATACAGGGCATTGTCAGACCCCACTCTGATGGACCTCCTGCATATCAGCAAAATAAACACCAGAATTACCTGTTCTAAAGACTTAAACCTTGCCTGAGATATAAATAGGACCATCTGAAAAGACAGGATTGTATCCCGGAGACTACCCCATCTCTAAAACAGGCTCCCCATTCACATGTAAGTGTAATTTGGACAACTGGATGGGGAATAGGAAATTCATCCCTGGTTTGGCACCTATGTCTCTAATGGACACAGGCAACTTGTAAAAGATTCATCTGTCAGGCCCCTACTTGTAAATGTTTCATTTCCCAAGCCCCTGCTTACACTTATCAAGGGTACCAGAACTTGTCAGAGATCTTGGATGCATGGATATGCTTAAAAGGGCCCTTGTGGTTGTTATCCTAGTAAACAGCTATGAACCTGTGAACCTAAAGCTGTATGTTAGAACAGGAAGGACAAATAGATTTATAGCTTGAACTTTATTCCTAGATGCCAAATCATTTTTCAATATTAACTTCAGTCTTCTGAAAGAATAGAAGATGGATTGCTGGCACTGATTTGCAGAGGTCAGCTGAATAATTTTTCTCCCTAGGCCTCCACTGATAAAGAGGTTAACTAAACATTGTTAGCCTTTCCCATTAAACAAAGGCAAAACAAATAAATAACTAGCTGATGGTAGAGGTATTGCAAATGTAACTGTGATAGGTTAATGAGTTTGTCAAGTCCATTGGCTGGAAAGGTTTGTGAGAATGTGAAGTGTGGTTTAGTTAGCATAAATATAATGAGACAGGGTAGGCGTCAATGGGAAACAGCAAAGTGAAGCCATTTGTAGCATTGCTATCACCCTGTGAAGTCATACAACATCTAAAATAGGGAGGCATTAGTATGGAATGTTAGAGATGTGAAGGCAGGGAAAAGTAAAAGTTATGTCTGTGACTTTTCCTTTTGTGATTTAAGAGGAAGCTGTACAGTACCTGCAGTGTTAGGACTTTCACTTTGGTGATTTAAGAGGAAGGTGTATAGTACCTGCAATGTTAGGACTTTCCCTTTTGTGATTTAAGAGGAAGCTGTACAGTACCTGCAGTGTTAGGACTTTCCCTTTTGTGATTTAAGAGGAAGGTATACAGTACCTGCAGTGTTAGGACTTTCCCTTTTGTGATTTTAGAGGAAGCTGTATAGTACCTGCAGTGTTAGGACTTTCCCTTTTGTGATTTAAGAGGAAGCTGTACAGTACCTGCAGTGTTGGGACTTTCCCTTTTATGATTTAAGAGGAGGCTGTACAGTACCTGCAGTGTTAGACTTTCCCTTTTGTGATTTAAGAGGAAGCTGTATAGTACCTGCAGTGTTAGGACTTTCCCTTTTGTGATTTAAGAGGAAGGTATACAGTACCTGCAGTGTTAGGACTTTCCATTTTATGATTTAAGAGGAGGCTGTACAGTACCTGCAGTGTTAGACTTTCCCTTTTTTGGTGGCTATGCTGAAACTGGTTTGTCGAGCTATTTTATGAATAAAATGCTGGTCTAACCAACTCTCCAAGTGCTGGCTGTGTTTTTGGATGTTTTGTGATTTAAGAGGAAGCTGTACGGTACTTGCAGTGTTAGGACTTTCCCTTTTGTGATTTAAGAGGAAGGTGTACAATGCAGTGTTAGGACTTTACCTTTTGTGATTTATAATGAAGCTCTACAGTACCTGCAGTGTTAGGGGCCCCATAAAGGAGTGCATGCTCTGCTGGCAGAAAAGCTCCTTCACATTTTTATTTCCAAGTCCCAAGCTTGATCACATACAGATGCATATCTGCCAGATGGTGCACAATCCATAAGAAACGAAAGGCATCTCCAATTTGGGTAGTTGGCAATTATGTCAGTCATTCCTACTCCTAGCATGATACCTCAGCATCCCTTCCAACTGCCTGAATCCATATCAGCTCAGTCTGTACCAAAGCGACAGTGGGAAGTATGCACTGTTTTAAAAGTTTGAAATGTAAAATGTCGTAAATTAATTCCATCTGAAAAACATCTTCCCAAATTATTAAACCTAATTTCCATAGGGAAAAGGACTGTATGCTTGATATGTACAGCATTTCACAACTGTGGCAGTCTCTGTGACTAAGCAGTGCATAAATGGGTCAAATGCTGAGAGGGAGAGCATAGCACTGCACTGTTTCATTGTTTGGGACAAAAGGCACCAGTTAAACAACTGATTCCCAGGGTTCATACTTTGAATGTTAAAGGATCAAAAGGGGTTACCAACATGTCCTTCTAGCTTATATCATGTTCTTTTTGGAATAGGATTGAATGCCTTGACTACACCACTTAAACAGTGAAACATATTCCTGTGGATGCAATAAACTCTGTGTAAGCTTAGCATGAAGCCTACATGGAGTTTACATGTTAGTGTGATGAGCAGCAATGCAAATTGCATATACATGCCACATATTGCACTTACACAGATACAAGCATGGTTTCATGGCCAGCAACAGTGTTTCCAGCCAGGAAACCACATAAACCAGCATGAACACCTTTAGACATGCAGACATGTTTACCTATGGGCATACTAGTCCTGCAAGATTGGGCAGATAGCCATATTGATTACTAGGGTTTAATTTAAGGCAATGAATACAGATCTAACACATTATAGGAAAGTGTAGTCAGTGCAGAGTACAGTGCAAACATGGTTTATGCATACTGAAATAAAGGTTTGATGGTGATCCCACAGACATTGCCGACATCCTGGCAGACAGGTTCAGTGCAAACGTCTCCCCCCCAAAAGATCAAATCTCTATCCCAACAGAGTGTAGCCTCCCTGACATCACAGATGCACAGGTGAGAGCTGCCCTCTCCAAAGCAAAAAACACAGCATCAATGGGACCGGACGGTGTCCTGGGTGGAGTCTTACATGAGCTCCAAGAAGAACTGAACCCTCACATAAAGTCACTGTTCAATCTCAGCCTTACTACAGGATATGTACCCAAGGAATGGCGTACAGCAACAGTGTTCCCACTCCACAAAGATGGTGCCACAACGGACCCCGGAAACTATCGCCCTATAAGCCTAACTAGCCTGGTCTGCAAAGCTATGGAGCGTATCATCATGGAACTCAAACAAAAACATTGGGAACCTCCAAACACTGGATCCTACCCAATTTGGCTTTAAGGGCAGATCTTGCCTCTTGAACCTGGTCGACTTCTTTGAAACAGTCACCAAGGCCATAGATGAAGTGAAGGTAGTCCACACAGCCTACCTGGACCTCGCAAAAGCCTTCGACACAATACCCCACTCGGGCATCATAAATAAGCTCACCAGCTTAAATATCAACCCCTATGTCACAAGATGGGTTGCAAACTGGCTCAGGGATAGAACCCACATGGTCAGACTTACAGGTGTCATGTCAGACTCTAAACCAGTTACAAGTGGCATCCCACAAGGCTCAGTCCAGGGACCCCTCTTGTTCGGTATATATTTCTCTGACGTACAGGCTAACACAGAAGGACTATGGCTGACCAAGTTCGCAGATGACTGCAAACTGGGTGCCATAATCGACTCGCTGACTGACGCAAGCATTCTCCAAAAGGGTCTCACAGAGATGGATAACTAGTGCCAGAGCCATGGCCTAAAGCTAAATGCCAAAAAGTGCATAGTCATCCCCTTTGGGAAAAACAAAGTGCCCACAAATTACCACATAGGTGGTAATCCATTAAGTACGGAAGAAGTAATTAGGGATTTGGGGACCCAAGTAGATAGCAATCTCTCCTTTGAAATCACATTGCCAAAGTGGTTAGAAAGACCTTCTATATAGCCCACCTTATCATGAAAGGGTTCACATCTAGATCGAGAGGTCATTGTGCCCCTCTACTCATCACTCTTCAGGCCGATAATTGAATACAATGCCCCATTTGGGATGTACCTTACCCGCCACCTGCAGCAACTGAAAAGACCCCAAAAGTACCTCATCAAGAGGATCAAGGGACTCAAACAGATGCCCTACACAATTAGGCTAAAGAAACTCCAGCTCTACTCAGTTGCTTACCGCCTACTCAGAGACGATCTGTGCCTGATGTATAAAGCCATGTCCAACCCAGAATGAATGGACATGCTCCACCTCAGGAAATCCAAATCCCTTAGAGCTACACGCTCCAGGGACTTAAACCTCAGCACAGAAATAAATAGGACAAGCTGGAGGGACAGATTCATTTCCCAGAGGCTCCCCTCACTCTGGAACAAAATCCCAATCCATGTTAGGCAGACCCCCTCAATGACCCTCTTCAAGAGAAATCTTGACGAGTGGATGGGAGATCGTAGGTTTACCCCTGGGATGTCTTCTGTGTCCCTACTAGACAGAGGCACAGTAAACTAACCTTAAAATGGCTATCTTCTGTGACCTACTATACAGAGGCAGAGTAAACTAATCTAAAAGGGTGGCGAAAGCCAAACACACTCTGGCTAGGCTTATAAATGCCCGAGGGCAGATAGCCTAGTATCAACCTATGAACCTATTATCAAAGGTACATAGACTGCATTATAAATGCACTGTTCTGGGGAAGTGTGTGTATTGAAAAGGGCCACAGACATGAATGGTAGGAATGAAGACAGGGAAAGAGGACAAGTGAAACATGGCAATGTACACCAGATAAGGGCATGTCAATGTATGTACACCCCAAAGACAAGACAGTTGTATAATGAACATTAACTGTTAAAGCAAACCCAAACTGTAAAGAAACAACAAAAAGAAAGGTGAATACTGAAAGAAAACAACAAATTCAACTTTAATGAAACTTGTTAAGCGCTTTTTGTTTAGTACATTGACTAAACTTCTTCAGACAAGTTAAAATCAATGCTTCCTCATTTAAATAATCACACCCTTAATTAACTAATTAAGCCTACTTAAAAACATAAAAGATACAGTGCAGCCTAAAATTCTATGCATTAATAACACATATATATGTGTATTCATTTTTTGTACAAAGTAAACATATTCATTCTTATGCAAAAACATCAGGGAAACGGAGGAAATACATCAACAACCTATTCATGGTCCCTATTAACTTAATCATGTCTAGTATATTTAAATATAGGTATATATATATATATATATATATATATATATATATATATATATATATATATATGTCACCCTTAGGCTTTCGTATACTGGCCAAGGCACTTGCCACCCCCATAGTGCCTTTTTTAGGCAAGGCTCAAAGGACAAACCCACCTCCATAGACAACCCAAAGAGAAAAAAACTAAAGGTAATGCTACTCAATGTCAGAAGTCTAAACCTCAAGATGCACGCACTCGAGACTCTCCTCAGTATGGAGAAAATCGATGTATGTGCAGTAACAGAAACCTGGTTCAAGGCTCCTGAGAGCACCCCAGCACTACCAGGTTATAACTCATACCATGCGTTTCGGCCCCAAAACTCGGACCGAAGCAGAAAAGGAGGGGGAGTATCTATATTCATCAGATACCTACACCTCCAGGTTAGTGGCACTGCACGAAGCATCGGAAACCATCCATGTGCAACTAACAGTGGGCAAAACTGCCTTTCAGTTTGTAGCCTGCTACAGAACACCCTCCCTGTTACAGGAATCCCACTTGGCATTCCTGAGAACACTGGAGAATATGAAGGTCTCTCCAAACACTATGTTATTGGGTGACTTCAACTACCCAAACATTGACTGGGAAAACTACTCAAGCCCAAACACCCTCGCCCAACGGTTCCTTGAATTTATAAACTCTAACGCAATGGAACAACTGGTCACCACTCCCACAAGAGGGAACAACATATTGGACCTGGTCATCACCAACATGGGGACTTTATGTTCCACACCAGAGGTAAACCCCTCATTGGTAAGATCAGACCATAAACAAATTTCCCTGGACAGCCATATCCCGTCCCCACCCCCAGCCAAGGAAATCACTGTAAAGAATTTCTCAAAAGCCAACTTTGCACTTCTCAAGACTGAAGTGGAATCCTTCAAAGCCCCTAGGCCAGAGGATAATACAGCCCAATCTGCAGAATCCTTTACAAATACATTCTATGAGCACCTGCAGGAATGCATGGATTGTGCTATCCCAAATAAAACCAAGTCTCACTCCTCCAAAAACAGGAGACCAGTCTGGTGGACCCCGGCCATAAATAAGCTATACAACAGAAGGAGGAAGCTAATACATGACAGAGCAAAATCCCAAAAAGGGAAGGCATCTCTGATCAGTATTAGCAAGAAACTTCGATCCCTCATAAAATCATCAAAGGCCAGTTTCGAAAGAAAAATTGCCCTAGACACTAAAGATAATCACAAGGCCTTCTTTAGTTATGTCAGGAACATGGGCGGAAACTCCCAGATATGCTCTGAATTGTTGCATAATGGTACAAAATATACCGAACCTACAGACATAGCCAACATCCTGGCAGACAGATTCAGCGCAAACTTCTCCCCCACTTCCCCCCCAAAGGAGCAAACGCCTATCCCAACTGAATGTAACCTCCCTGACATCACAGATGCACAGGTGAAAGCTACCCTCTCCAAAGCAAAACACACAGCATCTATGGGACCGGGCAGTGTCCCAGGCTGTGTCTTACATGAGCTCCAAGAAGAACTGAACCCTCACATTAAGTCACTGTTCAAACTTAGTCTTACTACAGGATATGTACCCAAAGAATGATGTACAGCTACAGTGGTGCCACAATGGACCCCTGAAACTATCGCCCCATAAGCCTGACTAGTCTGGTCTGTAAAGCTATGGAGCGTATTATCATGGAACTCATAAACAAAGACATTGGGAGCCTCCAGACACTGGACCCTACCCAATTCGGCTTTAAGGGCAGATCTTGCCTCTTAAACCTAGTTGATTTCTTTGAAACAGTTACCAGAGCCATAGATGAGGGCAAGGTAGTCCACACAGCCTACTTGGACCTCACAAAAGCCTTCAACACAATACCCCACTCGGGCATCATAAATAAGCTTACCAGCTTAAATATCAACCCCTATATCACAAGATGGGTTGCAAACTGGCTCAGAGATAGAACCCACATGGTCAGAATCGCAGGTGCCATGTCTGAATCCAAGCCAGTTACAAGTGGCATCCCACAGGGCTCAGTTCTGGGACCTCTCTTGTTCGGTATATACTTCTCTGAGATTCAGGCTAACACGGGGGGATTATGGCTGACAAAGTTCGCAGATGACTGCAAACTGGGGGCCATAATCGAATCTCCAGCTGACACAAGTATCCTCCAAAA
The DNA here is from genome assembly GCF_019279795.1 of Protopterus annectens. Taxonomy (NCBI): domain Eukaryota; kingdom Metazoa; phylum Chordata; order Ceratodontiformes; family Protopteridae; genus Protopterus; species Protopterus annectens. The sequence continues at coordinate 1,333,753,838 of NC_056733.1, forward strand.
GGGTCTCACAGAGACAGATGCTTGGTGCCAGAGCCACGGCCTCAAGCTAAATGCTAAAAAGTGCATAGTCATCCCCTTTGGGAAAAACAAGGTGCCCACAAATTACCACATAGGTGGTAATCCATTAAGTACGGAAGAAGTAATTAGCGATTTGGGGACCAATGTAGATAGTAATCTCTCCTTTGATAATCATGTTGCCAAAGTGGTTAGAAAGATCTTCTATATAGCCCACCTTATCACAAAAGGGTTCGCATCTAGATCAAGAGAGGTCATTGTGCCCCTCTACTCGTCACTCATCAGGCCCATAATTGAATACAATGCCCCTTTTGGGATGTACCTTACCCGACACCTGCAGCAACTGGAGAGACCCCAAAAGTACCTCACCAAGAGGATAATGGACTACAAACAGATGTCCTATGCAGCTCGACTAAAGAAACTCCAGCTCTACTCAGTTGCTTACCGCCTACTCAGAGGCGATCTATGCCTGACGTACAAAGCCATGTCAAACCCAGAATTAATGGACATGCTCCACCTCAAAAAATCCAAGTCCCTTAGAGCTACACACTCCAGGGATCTAAACCTCAGCACAAAAATAAATAGGACATGCTGGTGGGACAGATTCATTTCCCAGAGGCTCCCCTCACTCTGGAATAGAATCCCAATTCATGTTAGACATAGCCCCTTGCTGACCCTCTTCAAGCGAAATTTGGACACGTGGATGGGAAATCGCAAATTCACCCCTGGGATCTCTCCTGTGTCCCTGCTAGACAGAGGCACAGTAAACTAATCTTAAAAGTTTACCTTCTGTGGCCTACTTTACAGAGGCACAGTAGGCTAATCTAATAGGGAGGTGGAAGCCAAATACACTCTGGCTAGGCTTATAAATGCCCTAGGGCAGATAGTCTAGTATCTACCTATGAACCTATATATATATATATATATATATATATATATATATATATATATATATATATATATATATATATATATATATATATAATATGACTGCTGTGGTGGTGCTGCGGTAACATTGTCGCCTCACAGTTAGACGTTGCCCATTCGATTCTCAGTTAGAGCGTCTTCTGTGTGGCGACATGCGTGAATGGGCGTTCCTTCGTTGAAGGTTGTGCATTAGGCCCGCAAGCCAGCACGTAAAATCTACTGCCAATCATTAGCGGACCGGAGTTCATGTGGCGACCCTAACGGAAAATCCGAAAGACACACACACACACACATATATATATATATATATATATATATATATATATATATATATATATATATATATATATATATATAATACGCCTATCAACATGTAATTAAAATACAGATATACACTAACCTAATACTGTCAAAATGATTTAATAATGCTGTAATATAAAAATATAAAAAATTATTAACTCACTAAATTGAACACTGAGAGTGACAACTAAAATATTAAGATTTCAACTAAACAATATATATTGACCAGTGACAATGTAGTACGTGTGTAGGCAACCACAATTATATAACAGAGAGTAAGTACATTCACCCATCATAAATAATGTAATTAAATAATGTCACCATTGAATGTCAATGCACTGATAATTCCACCATAAATACTGAGGATAAAGTGGGATTATATTTATAACCCAAAGGGCTATCCTAAGATAATACTAGTTTCACCTCAGCAAATTGTTTAGTTTCAGTACACATGTTATCGAACAAGCCTCATTCAGTCCTGGTGGATGATGTGAGTTCAACCTAAGTTGCCACAACAATTCTAGATCTTCCAAAAGTAGGGATTATGCCCCCCCCCAAAGATCAATCTTAATCGAGTCTATTGCTTGAAATTTAAAGGCATGGACCTGGAAATTCCATGCAATGCCTAGCAAGAGGGCTTTCTTGTTTACCTTTACTAATAGTAAGAGTATTCATATGCTCTTTCTGTAAGTCTAAGGTCGGTCTTGCCGACATAATATACTGGGCAGCTATGACACTGAGCCAGGTAAACCAGCAACTTTGAGTTGCAGTTATATTTATCCCTAGTATAGTAATGTCCACCCCTTATTGTGAATTTGATGCCAGTGTCTATATGTTTACATTGATTGCATGCTTCACATTTGCACGTTCCTGGGAATTTTTTTACTCCAAATTTGTGATTTTCTGTCAATGATTTCAAATTTTGCCCTTTCCTGTATGTTATAATAGGATCTTCACCTATTTTTCTTGATAACTCCCTATCACTAGTCAAGTGTTCCCAGTTTTTATATGCTCTTGACAGCTTGAGCTTCTGTATTAAAACTAAAAATGAAGCTCAAGTTATAGTGTGATCCTAGTGTATTTTCTTTTGTCAAAATCAGAGGACTTCCTTCTACAACGTTCTCATTGGTCAATCTGGAGGTAGGAGAAACTCCTCTGTTGTGAGAATCCACCAATATAGGCTTGAAGATGACCATCTCATGTTTGTGGCTAATCTCAACTATAAGTTCTTCTAGTAAGTCCCTAGGGTAGCCCCTTTTCAGAAACATTGTTTTTAATGTCTCACATTCATCCTCAAATTTATCTTGTTCTGTAGTCATCCTAGCTGCATGTACCAGCTGCCCTTTCACCACTGATTTCTTCTGGTGGTACGGGTTAGCGCTAGTATAGTGAAGAAAGCAGTTAGAATAGTTCTTTTTCCTAAATATGCATGCTCTATACTGTTGATGGGTCTAGTCTTTTGATAGTTCAACATCTAAGTAATTAATGGTATCACTATTGAATTGACTCGTGATCCTTAAAAAAGTTGTTGAATTGTTAAATCTATTCAAAAGCTCTTGTGCTAGTGCTGAAGTCTCCCTTGATGATCATGAATATTTCGTCCAAAAAATGAGTGTTGTAATGCAGATGCTGATTTACTTCAATATTGTCCAAAATCACCCGGTGTTCCCAATGAGCCATCACTAGGTTCACGAAGCTTGCTCCGCAGGGAGACCCCATCACCACACCAATTTTTTGTAAATAAAATTTGTTGTCAAACATGATATAATTATTCACTAGCACAATCCCTAATAGTTCTTCCACTAATCTCATTTCATTGTGTTCAGCTCCTTTGGATCTAATATGGTCTATCGCACATTCAATTCCAATATCTCTGGGTATGACCGTATATAGGTCACATAATAAAGTTACATTCTCCTCTACAGTTTAGATTGTTAATGCTGTCCAAGAAGGACCACGAATCTTTACAGATCCGTGGTTCCAATTGAACATATTTTTTCAATATGTTGTCTATGACCTTCGAACAGGGATACATGATGAATTGTCTAGCTTCGACAATAGCACACATTGGGGTGGGGTTCTTGTTTTTTGTGGATTTCAGGGACTCCAAATAATACTGGCATTTTAGAGGAAGTCATAGTTAAATAATTGAATATGTTCAGATCAATTAATGAATCTATGAATAAATCATTTAATAAGTTCTTATTCTATTGTAAGCTACATTTACTTCATTTAAGCTTACCGCTGTACATGCTTCTCCTTCTAGTACTGTATTCATTTGCTTGCTGTAGTCCTCTAAATTCATCAAAACCAGCCCTCCCCCTTTATCTGGCTTCATCAAATGAACTGGAAGATGTTTAAAGTTCAGCAAGGCATCCCTTTGTTCTTTAGTTAAATTCATTGAATTACTCTGTTTTTGTTTTCGTGACAAATTACTTAAGACTCTAAACTCCATCTCACAAATTCTATCAAAAAGTGGAAGGGTAGGGTGGACTGGTGGGTTATATATACTAGGGACTCGTAAATGTTGAGCCTCTCTACTGGTACTACTCCCCATTAAAATACACAAATTAAGTTTCCTTATATACAGTTTGAAATCAATTAACAATTTAGTCACATCCAATGTGTGTGAAGAGACAAACGTCAGGCCTTTAACAAAAACTTCTATCAATAGGGGATCTAGTTACAAGTCTGTAAAATTATAAATAAAGTCCCCTTCCTTGTTTATCACCATGTTACAAGTTTTATTATTGTCAGTATTACTGTCAATATTAATGTTAAAACTTACCCCTTCATCGGCCCCACAAGTCACTTCCTTTTCTTGTTGTTCCTTTGGGTGTTGTATACCCTCCATTGGTTCTGTTGCGGCTTGTTGTGGTTTTGGCCTCGGGGGTTGGAAAAATTCTGCCTACTGTTATTAACATTCATGTTGGTGTAATGGTTATCCTCCTGATCCAGATTATGAAACACATTGTTGTTGTACATTACTATGCCATTCTGTTCATTCCTAACATCTCTGTTGGTTTCTGCTCTTCTCCAAAGCAAAAAACACAGCATCAATGGGACCAGACAGTGTCCCGGGCTGCATCCTGCATGAACTCCAAGAAGAGCTAAACCCAAACATAAAACTACTGTTCAATCTCAGCCTTAATACAGGATATGTGCCCAAAGAGTGGCATACAGCAACAGTGGTCCCTCTCCATAAAGGTGGTGCCTCAACGGATCCTGGAAACTATCGCCCCATAAGCCTGACTAGCTTGGTCTGCAAAGCCATGGAAAGGATCATCATGGACCTCATAAATAAAGATATTGGGGACCTACAGACACTGGATCCTACCCAGTTCGGCTTTGTTAAGGGCAGATCCTGCCTCTTAAACCTGGTTGATTTCTTTGAAACAGTCACCAAGGCCATTGAGGGAAGGTGGTCCACACAGCCTACCTGGACCTCAAAAGCCTTCGATACAATACCCCACTCGGGCATTATAGATAAGCTCACCAGCTTAAATATAAACCCCTATGTCACTAGATGGATTGCAAACTGGCTCAAGGACAGAACCCACATGGTTAGAATTGCTGGAGCCATGTCAGACTCCAAACCAGTTACAAGTGGTGTCCCACAAGGCTCAGTCCTGGGACCTCTCTTGTTCGGTATATATTTCTCGGAGGTACAGGCCAACACGGAAGGACTGTGGCTGACCAAGTTCGCAGATGACTGCAAACTGGGTGCCATAATTGACTCTCCAGCCGACACAAGCATCCTCCAAAAGGGCCTCATAGAAACAGACAACTGGTGCCAGAGCCATGGCCTCAAGCTAAATGCCAAAAAGTGTATAGTCATCCCCTTTGGCAAAAACAAAGTGCCCACAAATTACCACACTGGTGGTAATCCATTAAGTATAGAAGAAGTAATTAGGGACCTGGGGACCCAGGTTGATGGCAATCTCCCATTTGACAATCATGTGGCCAAAGTGGTTAGAAAAACATTTTATATAGCCCACCTAATCATGAAGGGATTCACATCTAGATCAGGGGAGGTCATCGTGCCTCTTTACTCATCCCTCATCAGGCCCATAATTGAGTACTATGTCCCTTTTGGGATGTACCTTACCAGACACCTGCAGCAACTGGAAAGACCCCAAAAGTACCTCACCAAGAGGATCAAAGGGCTCAAACAGATGCCATATGCTGCCCGGTTAAAGAAACTCCAGCTCTACTCAGTGGCATACCACCTGTTCAGAGGCGATCTGTGCCTGACGTATAAAGCCATGTCCAGCCCGGAATTAATGGACATGCTGCACCTCAGAAAATCCAAATCCCATCAAGCTACGCCGAGAGACTTGAACCTCAGCACTGAAATAAATAGGACATGCTGGAGGGACAGATTCATAACCCAGAGGCTCCCTTCACTCTGGAATAAAATCCCAGTCCAGGTTAGGCAGAGTCCCTCATTGACTCTCTTCAAGAGGAATCTTGATGAGTGGATGGGAGATCGTAGGTTTACCCCGGGTATCACTTCTGTGTCACTGTTAGACAGAGGCACAGTATACTAACCTCGAAAAAGGGCATAGCAAAATAAATTTAAAATGGGTGGCGAAAGCAAAACGCATTCTGGCTAGGCTTATAAATGCCCTAGGGCAGATAGCCTAGTATGAACCTATGAACCTATGAATAAAATTCAGTATGTCTCCTAGGAGTTGATGTCATCACTTGTTGATTGTATTGGTTAGGGCTGCGTTGTTTCTGCCCAATCATATTCCATGTTTGAGAGATGGGAGGATCTGGGTAAGCTACCCCATCATTGTAATCTTTTCTGTCACTTTGTAGTTTCTTAATCTTAGTGTCCCTTACTTTTGCCAATTGTTGATTGATACTTTCGAAAGTTCTACTATAATCGAAATGGTATCTCTGAAAATCAGTGTCAGCTTTAATATCACTATCCAAAGTGTTAACTTCAACTGTTAAGCAATTTATCCACTCTTGATAGTATTTTGACATAAGTTGCAACAACTCCAGCCCATTTGTTAAACAGTTTAATAAGGTCCTAGTGGAACATAGATCCTTTATCCACTCCCGTAGGGTATTTCCAGGATCTAAATCCCTTAGCGACTAGTTCTTCTTTAATATATTGGTCAAAATAGTTCATTTCCAGTTGCAATTTCCGGATTTTTAACAATTTATAGTCAAATTCCTTTAACTTATCCATGATACTCGTTGCTCCTCCAGATGGTTGTCCCTGTATGTTTTCTTCACTACTACAGCTCAGCCACGGTTGATCATTGAGCCAAACCTTTAGGTCAGGGACTCCAATAAGCCCCGAGGAGCTCCCCATACGTGGTGTTCCTAATTGTGTGGCTTGTTGTCTGATTTCACTCACCGCAATGGTGGCATTCCATACTTGACCAAGATTAGGTATGTTACCATCACTATCAGTGCTGTTAACACTGAAAGGTAGTGGGGTTTGAGTAGCACTGGCTAACATTTTGCCTTGTGAAAGGGTCTCTACCTGGGTCACCAAAGTTTCAAGTCTTTGGTTCATTACCTCGATCAACATAGATAAATTCCCAGAATGAAAATGTTTACTTTGTACAAATAAATTAATACACATATATATGTGCTATTAATGCATAGAATTTTAGGCTACACTGTATCTTTTATGCTTTTAAGTAGGTTTAATTAGTTAATTAAGGGTGTGATTATTTAAATGAGGAAGCATTGATTTTAACTTGTCTGAAGAAGTTTAGTCTATGTACTAAACGAAAAGCGCTTAACAGGTTTCATTAAAGTTGAATTTGTTGTTTTCGTTCAGTATTCCCCTTTCTTTTTGTCGTTTCTGTATAATGAACATTAATCGCATATGTACATAATACAGTACGTATTGCTGTTTACACCTCCTGTGTGGGTATAGTCATATCATCACACAGTTATTGTATATTATGTGACTGCCACACAAGGTCACATATCAATGGAGATGACTGCTTGTGATATAAGCACCCTGACATAATCACTGGAGAGGACATTTATAAAGGACTGTATATATATCATAGAGGGTAAGTGCATATTGTGAAGATGTGCAAAATAAGTTGCTGGAATTTGAATGTAATCTCAGCATAGGTCTCAACCAATCAGGACACATAGCAAAAGGCTCATGGACAGCAGCAGAAAGAAGCACGCATAATCATGGACAATATAATAATACAACCATTAATCTGTGTCATTGACATAAAATATGTGATTGTGACTTATAGACGTGTTCATGCAGAACATGTATAATATCTGCAATGATTATTCAGTCATTTATTAGGGTAACCAAGCACTCCTTCATTAAAAATTAGCATGTTTTGGAGGTATTAAGAAGGACAATGTTACACGTGTAGTTTACATTACAAACAATCCTGGATAGTTGAGAGGTTTGCATGACATATATGTGCCACAAACCACACTTGCAAGAATATAACCCATGCCATCAATGTTGTCAATGAGCTGTGTATTTACTGGATGCATCACAGGAGCACATATCACACATGCTTTTTGCATAACACCTTGAAGGGGGTCCTGCACTGTCAACTAATGGTTATGCATCACAAAGTATAATTATAAATGAACAAAAAGATGTGTGGAAGGTCACTGTAGCAAAAGTGATGCACTTAAATAAATCATTCCTAGAAGATGAGTGGTGAGGTACATGCAAAAGTGTGCATTATACTCAATTATTGGTGTGATGACGACTGATAACAATGGGACTATAATACCCTTTGATGTGGATGTCCTGCACATACTGAGTAGTTGTGCTACATACAAGGGATTAGTCACCACTGTGAGCACATGCTGTTGGAAGTTCTGCTTACTGTCTACCTAAGTACCCAGGTCACATACCACTTGGTCTGCTCATAGAGGTATGCTGTCTATATTGTAATTAGACTGTGTATTTGCTTTAATAAAGGAAATAATTATGCTTTTGTTCATCTACTGTATCTCTATGGCTCTGGCAACAATCCTTTTCTGTGTTAATACATTCTGCATTATACCAATACCATTCTTGGATTCAATGATTGCTCACAGTTTGCAGTCATCCACAAAGCTGTGCAGACAAAGGATGTGTAAGTATGTCTTGACTTCTGAGACTTAAATGCTGCACAGAAAAGGACCTAGTATAGAATCCTCAGGTGCAGATCTTGTCATTGGGCTCTAGATAGAGGTGACTTCACACACATCAACATTACCTGTCATGTATGTGATCCATTTATCTACCTACTTGGTGATGTAGGGGATTATGGCCTCTTGAGACAGTTTCTCTGTAATACATGAGTGTGAATTTGTGTCAAATGCCTTGGCTAGGCCAAGTTATGGGGGATAATAGTATTTTACTCATGCATGGCCTTAGTGACCTTCTTTTAGACTTCAAACAGATTTAGCAGACATGATGCAGCCTAAACAAATCAAATATGGGTTTGGTACAGTCAGCAGATCATCTGTGTCCTTTTTGATAAGGTCCATGATGACTCATTGGTCTGACTCACAGATGAGGAGAGTTAAAAGTATGGGTCTATAACTCCATGCATCAGGTGATGGTGCCCCCTGTTCAGACAGATGTTTGTTGCTGTACACCTTCTGCAAGAACTTAGGCTGTGTGGAGGCTGAATTTAAGTAGGGATCCAACAGTGTCTGGTAGGCCAGGTTTTAAGTCACTCTGTAATCAACATGAGATGTTGTCAGGGCCCATTGATTCTGTGTTATTAGCCATAGGCAGCACACAGATGTGCTGCTCTCCTGAGAAGATAAACTGAGTAATGTTTGCATGTATACTTTGGCTGTTGGCCAGTGGCAACAGGAGGGTGAAGTGTGAGATACTGTCATCTAGTGGATTGTCAATTTTCTTTGGTTGAGTATTGCTGGTGGCATCCACAAATAGCTCTGTGCTTAGTTGTGTATTTCCCTTAACATTTCACATATATTGAAATAAATGATTTGTGACACCTCCAAATACAGCATCATATGCCACACAGTGGTACTGTTCACGCAGTCTTGCAACTGTACCAATGTCATGTATTTACATCAATTGCACAACATGTGCCTATATGTGTTTCCTGGGAAAGCAGTGTTTGAGCATCATGGTGCCATATAAAGACATATTAAAAATGAGCTGGTTGTGGCTCATGCAGAACATTTATTCACACAAATGCTGATAATCACACAATGGTGCTGCTGACCACCTCAATAATCCTTGGTTATAGTAGCACTGTTGAGCATACAATGAATTCCACAAGGTTGCAACTGAATCAAAACGTGATATTTTTGTGCATATCACAGCATTACAACATGTGGTGAAACAATACTCATGTGCCAATGTAATCAGTATGACATTATATTGATTTATATCACTGAGAATTTAATGATGACAGGCATACGGCTGCACACCTATGGCATACTGGAGGTGTCAATATGGTGGTTGAATGAGAAAGGAGTAGAATTTTATCTGCTCCACTGCAAAAACACATGCCTTAATAAGCCAACAATAAACATAGTATCATCCCGTGTCAACAGTTATCAGGAGGCATATTCCTACAGCTGTTATAAAAGGAATATGTCATGAAATAGCAGCAGCAGCCATCAATACATTACCTCACATCACAGACTGTAATATGCTTTTGTAGGCCTATCGCACATACACACCTTAACGTAGCACATGTCAATGACAGTAACATCTACATGTGAAATGTTCATAGGGTCATAGGCCATTACTAAACTAATGGCCAATATCACATAAAATCTTAGACAATATTATATAATTTAAAGCAAACTCACTATATCTATATGATATAAGATAGTAAGGTTTTGTGTGAGTGTGTGTATTTCTTTGATTGCATTACATACTGCCTCTCTTTGTATGTGACATGCACCACCCCATGACAGAATTAGCAATCACACATCCAGTGGTCTGGAGATGGCTTACAGAGGCACATGGAGGGATGATGTGATGATGCTGACATGAGGACATCTTCCACTCCTGTGCAGAAAGGTTGTCATGTGGATGGAGGGAAAAGGGGGATGTTGGATACATGGGGCTATGTTAAAGGATTTCCTAAGTGATATTGGAATGAAAAGTGATTTAAAGGCTCAGACAATTACCTTAATATACAACCACCCACATGCACAACAATAGACTGGGTCTGATTTGAACATCACCACAGTTTGGATATAGAAACTGTATCCCATACAATACCACCACCACATATGTCTGAGTTTAACACTGTCACATTGTACTTTATGGAGTACGATAGTATCATTGTATGCTGAGAAGAACATGTTGGGATGAGTTTCTGACATGGATTTGGAGTCACATCTCAGTGTAATATTGTCTCAAAAATGTATTTGAATGGTTACATACTCAAGTCACCTGCTGTCAGATTAGATCACCTAAATATCTAGTTGCAGAAGCTGGAGAACACAGTACTTAATGTTACAGCTACAGCACAAGTTTGACTTCAATAATGTCAGAGTGCACTTTATACAGAATTGCATCATCAGTCTATGTTACAAGAAGATTTTTGGAGGAGTGTCTGAAACAACTATGGACTCACATGCCATTCTAAAATTGGCACTATACTGATTTTTGAATGAACACAGCAAACCAGTTGACTGCAGTGAGACTAGAACATCTATCTAACTACAGGTCACAGTAACTAATGCAAGCACCACAGCACAAATCTAGCTTTTACACTGTCAGACAGCACTTCATAGCTGATGACATCAGAAGCATATGTTTGTTAGAAGAAGATGGTTGGTGGAGTGTCTCACATGCTGTTCTAAAATGGTCTCTCAACTGTGAATTAACTAAACATAAACAAACACACTCACAAGTTGACTTAAGTGAGACTAGAATCCTTACATAACTATCTGCAGCATAAAGTACTTAACACAAGCATCACAGCCCAAGCCTGGCTTTTATAGTGCCAGACAACACTTTATAGCTGATGACATCAGCACTGTATATTTGTGAGAAGAAGATGGTAGTAAGAGTGTCTCACATGCTTTTCTAAAATGTTCTCTTGAATGTGAATTAACTGAACACAAATGCACACTCACACAAGTTGACCACAGTGATACTAGAACCCTTACCCAACTACCTACAGAACAGAGTACTTAATGCAGGTGCCACTGCACAAGTCTGACTTTTACAGTGGTGCTGGACAATTTATAGTGGACAACATTATCTTTGAATGTTGGGAGGCCTGTATGAAATAGCTGGATAGGCATGTACAACTGTCAAGATATTTGATCTGCATGGATTGGATTAATGATAGGATATAGACTGATGTCCATCTGACTCGGCACACATACTTACACATACATAGAAACACACACACATAATGGGGATACTGTGGTAATTTAACCCACATATACATATTTTGTTCCCATCCACAGAATACAGTAGTTAATGATTGCACAATCCCTAATATATGTTTTTGCCTTGTCATAGTGGCCTTTATAGATGATGCCATCATCATTATATGATGTGGGTAACATATCCTCTTATGAAAGTGATGTGCAAAGTGTGGATGTAATATTTCTTCTTGTGTTTCTAATGTGCAAGTATATACTAAAAGACAGCTTCTCAAACTTGATGCAAAAAGCTGTCAGGAATGCATGTAGCAGAACAGAGACACATGCAGCTGTTTCTCAGTATGTTGTGTACATTACACAGTTATTATCACATGCAGGCACACACACATGCACACATGTTTTGTGATCAGCATGGATGCAACTGTGTACATGCGTGCGTTCATATTTGTGAAGAACTGATGTCCACATTAATACATGCATAGGACAATCTTAATGTGTTGTCAGCATAAAGGTTTAGACTATGTAACAATGCAGGTGTGCTATTTATTTCTGTAGTATAGATGACATTTGGGAACTACTACTGAAATACCCATTTTCAAGTGCATTGGTGCAGGGCACACATGAGTCTGAGTAAATATCTGTTCAGTCAGTAACACGTGTCTTCCTTTTGGTTGTGTTTTCACATGATTATAATGGAGTGAAGAGTAACAATGCAGTAAACATACTAACTCATGCCAATCAGCTATTTACATAGCACACTGCCTGTGCAATTGATGTTTGCCTATATGAGATTTACATTTCATAACTACTACTTAAGCTTGAGAAGTACTTATGCATATTGGCTATGGTAGAAATAGCTAAGAGATACTATGGTGTTCATAATGTAGTTTATCTTGCAAATGTTGTGTCAGAATTTTATAATATGAAGGACTATTAGTACTGCTTTCCCTGTTTGTGTAGAGTTAAGCAATGAGCAAATACAGATCTCTGCTTCACTGAGAAAATAATAATAAGTCTATTGGTTTGCCTTACTCCATGAAAACACACTAAGCAAAGGGGTGTGGCATCTGTACGTTGGACAATACTGAGTGTAAGAAAAGCACCTGCTTCCTAGCTGTCTCTGTGCCAGCAGGTGTAATAACAGTGAGGTGTTTTTGAGCACAGATGATACAGGTTCAATACAGCTCAATCTGGTTTTTAAGATATATACTCAGGATGTAATTAAATAATTACATGTGACAATTTTTGCAAATGTGAGGATATAACATTAGTGAAGAACTACATAAAAACGAACACTACTCAATTTATTTATGTCAACAGTACACATATGCATTGACATATTTATACATTCATCACTCTAAATAAATATTAAAGTAAATATTTAAAATGGGTGCCTTTATTCTGCTTTAACTGTATGCTTCCTTAGCACAGTGGTTTTAAGCGGCATTGCATGGAGGTAACCACACCATGCCATAGGACATGAAGAGCCATTCACCATCACTTGGTATTGGTGTGTGATGCATACACAGAGGTCAAAAAGTGAAGGGCTTCATTAGAAATTTATTATTTTTGCGTATGGTGTACAATTCTATTTTTTGACCAGATTAAAGGTGTAAAAATGGTGTAGATACAAAAGTGGTGAAATGGGAGGTAAAAGCAATATAGAAATATACAGGAGGGAAGTAGGAAAGAACCATAGCTATCCACTTCTTCAGCACTGTAAAATGAATATGGATAGATTATTGGATGAATTTAGACTGTCACCTCAACAAAGATGGGTGACAACAATGCAGTAATGTTGTAGAGCAAGTTGGACCAAGGGTGACAACAATGCAGTAATGTTGTATAGCCAGTTGGACAAAATCAAGTGTGTTGAGAAGATATATATGTGAAGTGGAGAGCTATGTATTGGACGGTGTGTTTTTGTTGGGACAGGTGCCCATTTTTGATTTTATTTCAGTAAGAGAGGAATGCTGGGTAATGGACATTGATTTGTTGTCAGGGTCAGGTAAGTAGGGTAGGTGAGGAAGCAGTTGCAGTCAAAGTGGATAATATGATACTCCAGAACACAACACAAGTACCCTGTAGTTGGTGAAATAGACTTCTTATTTTATTGCATTCTGGTACCTCGGCCTTCGCCTTCTCAAGGAATACATTTATCTTACATGTCACCACACCTTTTATATCCTTAACCATGTGAAATTAACATAATTAAATACAATCAAATAATTAATTAAACCATTCAACAACCATTAAGTGAACTTTTTTTAAAATAACTTGATGAACATTGCTAAGAACATTAACAAATACATTGTTCCCATATAATGATGCCTAAAAACTTCAAAAAAAAAAAAACATTTTAAATAAACATTAAGTGCAAAACATCATTTATATATTATTTAGTACTAGTATAGTAAATGAAATTTCATTATGATGAACAATATATAACCCCATGTATTCTTTTTAAATTTATACCAAATAGTATATATAAATAAATATATTTTTTTATTTAAATATGATTTTAAGTATTTAATTTTTTATTTAATTGATTATAAAAATGTTTTTTTTTTTTTTTTTTTTTTTGTATTTTTACCAAAAACTGTCTTTCCTTATTGCTTTTTGATATACAATGTTCACATTTCAAGGTTCATACCATTTGGAAAGTGAGTTTTATAATTCAAAATGAATTTGGACTCCATTTCCAATAATCTATTATGGAATCCAGCATCACCCTCTGCGTTTATTGGCCTTCCTAACACACAAAATATAAATCCATCTATTATCCCCTTATGGAAATCCGCAAAATGTTTGGCCACAGGGCTCTCCAGTCTATTATGCCTGATGTCTCCCAGATGTTCCATAATTCTCAATTTTACTTTTCTGGTAGTTTGACCAATATACCATTTCTGCTTGCTGCAACCACAACCTATAATGTACACTACTCCTACCGAATTACAGTCATAATATTCTAAAGCTTTATATCTCACATTGTTGATCTTTGTGCCATCTAAATTCCTAACTTTGCTACAAATCTTACACTTGCCGCATCTATATGTCCCTACCTTTTCCATTCTGGTGTTGTCCCCCAAACCATGCCTGGTGTTCAAAATCTCTTTTAAATTGGGACTGTAATTCGGTAGGAGTAGTGTACATTATAGGTTGTGGTTGCAGCAAGCAGAAATGGTATATTTGGCCAAACATTTTGTGGATTTCCATAAGGGGATAATAGATGGATTTATATTTTGTGTGTTAGGAAGGCCAATAAACGCAGAGGGTGATGCTGGATTCCATAACAGATTACTGGAAATGGAGTCCAAATTCATTTTGAATTATAAAACTCACTTTCCAAATGTTATGAACCTCGAAATGTGAACATTGTATATCAAAAAGCAATAAGGAAAGACAGTTTTTGGTAAAAATACAAAAAAAAACAAAAAAAAAACATTTTTATAATCAATTAAATAAAAAATTAAATACTTAAAATCATATTTAAATAAAAAAATATATTTATTTATATATACTATTTGGTATAAATTTAAAAAGAATACATGGGGTTATATATTGTTCATCATAATGAAATTTCATTTACTATACTAGTACTAAATAATATATAAATGATGTTTTGCACTTAATGTTTATTTAAAATGTTTTTTTTTTTTTTAAGTTTTTAGGCATCATTATATGGGAACAATGTATTTGTTAATGTTCTTAGCAATGTTCATCAAGTTATTTTAAAAAAAGTTCACTTAATGGTTGTTGAATGGTTTAATTAATTATTTGATTGTATTTAATTATGTTAATTTCACATGGTTAAGGATATAAAAGGTGTGGTGACATGTAAGATAAATGTATTCCTTGAGAAGGCGAAGGCCGAGGTACCAGAATGCAATAAAATAAGAAGTCTATTTCACCAACTACAGGGTACTTGTGTTGCGTTCTGGAGTCAAAGTGGATAAGCAAGACAAAGACAGAGATGGTGAGGGACACAAAAGGTTAGGGGACACCATGACTGGGGATAGGGATGGGACATCAGATTCCCATGCCTATTAACTGTGGGGACTGTCAGAATCTAGTCCTCACCCTCAGAACTGTCATTACTGTTCACTTCCTAAGCTTTTTGTTGGAGTGCTTGACATTTTCTTTTCCCAAGCATTCTGATAAGCATCTTCTCCATCTGGCTGAGGTGTGCACCAGTGGTACTTTCCATGACTTTACACACCATGCCTGGTATCTCCTGGTGGGTGACAAAATCACCACCTCCACCAATACTGTTGGAGTGTTCCCCTGCTCTAGCTGCTGGGTAATGCTACCTGATGTTGAGGGTTCAGGTAGTGCGGGGTTGCAGAGGCAGTACTGCCAAGTTACATCTCAAATATGATGGGTGTTGGTGTGGCAGCTGTTGGAGGGGTGGCAGACTGAACCACACTAGTTGATCTACCTCCTTGTGTGGGGAAAACATTTTGTCAGTTGTCAGAAATTGATGACATCAGAATGTTGTGACCACACATAAAAATAAAAAATAGAGATAAGGGCTGGAGAAAGAGAGGAAAAAATAAAAAAAATAATTAAAACAACCATGTATCACATACAACAAAACTACTTCTATATAAGTATAAGTTTACTTTTACATTAGTTATATTTTTTAAAAACTATAACCTAGGACTGATTGTTGCAAGTAATCCTTACAATATGTATATATTGCATGCTTTTTTAGATAATACAGTTTGTTAGTGTGGTATTTATGACAATTTAGATGAAATTAGTATGTAATATTTTTTAATTATTTTACAATATATTTGTTACCTGTGGACCTGAACCTACAACGTCTGAATACACTATTATAATTGATAGCATTGCTGGACCCTTCCTGTGTCCTGACAAAATGCTCTTCAAACTATCTGGAGATATACAGAGCTATGTATATTTTTCTGGCACTTCAGAGTTGTGTACTGTTAATTGTTGCTTGACTAATTTTATATCATTGCTGGCTGACTTCAGAGTTGTGCACTGTTATTTTTGCTTCACTGTATAGTTTCTCAGATCTCTGCTGAAAGTGTTGGTTTTCCCCTACCCACCCTCCCAA
The DNA here is from genome assembly GCF_019279795.1 of Protopterus annectens. Lineage (NCBI taxonomy): Eukaryota > Metazoa > Chordata > Ceratodontiformes > Protopteridae > Protopterus > Protopterus annectens. The sequence continues at coordinate 1,333,770,504 of NC_056733.1, forward strand.
TTCCTGTCTTGTTTAAATTTGGAGGCTTTTGCAGTTGCCCACCCCCACTGCAGATTTGATCTGGGACACTGCCTTCAGTCCCATCTCTTTACCTCATTCTACCTAATAGACTCTTTCTGCACTTGTTTTTAGTAATTTTTAATTTAATTGCATTTTTTTAAACTGCTTGGTCTAGCATTGCTACATACTCAAGTGTGCTAGCTTGCACTGCATTTGAATTGTTTTACTGCTGTTTTAGCTACTTTTCTGTAAAAAAAAAAAAAAAAAAAATCTAAGCCTGTTTCCTACCTTTCCTGTAACTAGTGTAGTCCAGATTCGGATTTTCTGTATCCAGGACTGTATGTAAGCTTCTGAGCCCCCCCCCCCAAGCTTTCTGTGTTGGAGGGAAGCCTTCTACCTTATCAGTGGGAGTGGTAAGCACTAGGTAACTTATCTACCACATAAGGAGTGGTTCTGGCCCAGAAATTGTAGTTATTGGCCTTTTGGGCAGTTTTTCCATCTCTCAACTTTCTGATTTAAAAGCCCCCATTTGCACTTGTTTTCCCCCTTCCTGTAACTAGTTTAGTCCAGATACATATTCTTAGTTTTAGCGCTTGAATTTGCTTATTCGTCATCAGCACTTGTTCAGAACTTGTTGTAAGCACTAAATAACCTACTAATTACTACAGCACTCAGCCTTCCTCATTGCCTAGAGTAAAACTGTTTTGGTACTTACTTTCCTCACTTGCTTAGAGAAAAACAGCTGTTGTACTCACTTTCCTCACTTATCTAGAGGAAAACAGTTTTTTATTCAGGCATGTCCAAGGGTTAGCTCCCAGTCTTCTCTCCTGTCTATCTGATGAATCTGGGCATCTTGGGGCAATGTAGAAATTGCCTCATGTACACAGACAACCCTCTCCTCCTACCATCCAACACTACAACCTGTGAGAGATGCGCTTATCTAGCCAAACTGGAGGTAAAGCTCTCTACAACCAAGACTGAACTTGACAGTCAAGAGGAGAAGGTAAACACTTGCACCACACCACACTCATCACATAGTCTCACTAAATCTACACCACCAAAATCCACAAATAGAAACACAAAGACATTCACGGAGGCTCTCAATAATAATCTGCTCAAGCAACAGAGACCTCCAAAGCAGAAATGCAAGCAACCTCCACCCCCCAACACAACCCAAATGACACATAGCCTGCAGACTCAGTTTGCCACTCAACCACAGCCAATAAGCCAAAACAACGTACCCAACACACTAGTCATAGGTGACTCTATAGTCAGGCACACTGATGTCCCACTCACCAGGCTAAACAAGTGGAAGGTTACTGTAAGCTGCTTTTTGGGTGCCAGGATCCGCCACATAACCCATGCACTCAAGTCACTCCACAACAAGTACAAATATGACTCTGTCATTGTCCATGTTGGTGTGAATGACCTGAGATGTACCTCCCTGGACTACATGAAAAGAGACATGGAAGAGTCTCCGATCTTGTAGCCCAGACAGGTATGACCCTAGCCCTGAGTAGCATTGTGCCATCACCCAGAATAATACTGCAGTACAAGGACAAAATGATTGACTTCAACAATTGGCTAAGCTTCTGGTGTCATTCTAAAGGGATCCAGTATCTGTCTGCCTGCGATGACATGGTCGACAGACCACAATGCTTTGCCAGAGATGGCCTGCACTTGTCACCCTGGGATTCCGGATACTGGCTAAGGTTCTTGCTGCCTCTATAGTGCCTTTTTTAGGCAAGGTTCAAATGACAAATTCACCACCGTAACAGGAACAGGCAAGCAAAAACTGAGGGTGATGCTACTCAATGCTAGAAGTCTAAATCTCAAAATGCACTCACTCGAGGCACTCCTTAAAATGGAGAACATTGGGAATCTTGAGGCAATGTTACAACTGCCTCATGTACACAGACAACCCTCTCCTCCTCCCAACAAATTCCAACACATGTGAGAGATGCAACCATATAGCCAAACTGGAGGCTAAGCTCTCTCAACTCAGTACTGGCATAACCAGTCAGGAGGAGAAGGAAACCACACTCACTACAATTCCAGTCTCACATAGACCTACCACGACAGCAAACCAAACACATAATCACACAAAAACATACTCGGAGGCTCTAAATAAAGATCTGCCGAAGCAGCAGAGACCTCCAAAGCAGACACCCAAGCAGCCGCTACCCCAAAACAAAACACGTGCAACACATATCTCACAAAGCCAGTGTGCCAAACAGTCACAGCCCTTAAGACTAAACAACACACCTGATACACTTGTAATAGGTGACTCTATCATCAGGCACACTGACGTCCCGCTCACCAGGCTGAACAAGGAGAGGGTCACAGTGAGCAGCCTGTCGGGTGCTAGGATCCACCACATAACACAAGCACTCAGGTAACTCCAAGGCAAGTACAAATATGACTCCGTCATTGTCCATGCTGGTGTGAATGACCTGAGATGTACCTACCTGGATTACATGAAAAGAGACATAGAGGAGCTCTCTGATCATGTGGCCCAGGCCGGTATGACCCTGACCTTGAGTAGCATCTTACCCTCACCAAGAATGATACCACAGTATAAAGACAAAATGATCAATTTCAACAATTGGCTAAAGTATTGGTGTCACTCAAAGGGGATCCAGTGTCTGTCAGCCTGGGATGACATGCTTGACAAGCCACGATGCTTCACTAGGGACGGCTTCCACCTGTCACCCCTGGGTTTTCGAATACTGGCCAAGGCTCTTGCCACCCCCATAGTGTCTTTTTTAGGCAAGGCTCAAAAGACAAACCCACCTCCTTAGACAACACAAGGAAAAAGAAACTAAGGGTAATGCTGCTCAATGCCAGAAGTCTAAACCTCAAGATGCACGCACTCGAGGCTCTCCTCAGTATGGAGAATATCGATATCTGTGCAGTAACAGAAACCTGGTTCAAGGCTCCCGAGAGCACCCCAACACTACCAGGCTATACCTCATACCATGCTTTTCGGCCCCATAACTTGGACCAAACCACAAGAGGAGGGGGAGTATCCATATTCATCAAAGATACCCATACCTCCAGGCTAGTGGCACTGCACGAAGCATCTGAGACCATCCATGTGCAGCTAACACTGGGCAAAACTGCCTTCCAGTTTTTAGCCTGCTACAGACCACCCTCCCAAACTCAGGAACCCCACTCAGCCTTCCTGAAGACAATGGAAAATATGAAGGTCTCTCCAAACACCATTATATTGGATGACTTTAACTACCCAAACATAGACTGGGAGCACTACTCAAGCCTCAACACCCTAGCCCAATGGTTCCTAGAATTTATAAACTCAAATGCTATGGAACAACTGGTCACCACTCCCACAAGAAGGGAAAACATATTGGACCTGATCATCGCCAACATGGGGACTCTATGTTCCATACCAGAAGTATACCCCTCATTGGTAAGATCTGACCAGAAATGAATCACTATGGACATCCATATCCCATCCCCACCCCCAGCAAAGGAAACCACGGTCAAAAACTTCTCAAAAGCAAACTTCCTACTTCTCAAAACCGAGGTGGAATCCTTCAAAGCCCAGGGCCAGTGAAAAATACAGCCCAAACCGCAGAATCCTTTACAAACGCATTCTATGGATACCTACAGGAATGCATGGATCGTGCTATCCCAAATAAAACCAAGACACACTCCTCCAAAGGCAGGAGACCTGTCTGGTGGAGCCCAGCCATAAATAAGCTGTACAACAGAAGAAGAAAGCTACTACATGATAGAGCAAAATCTCTTGAAAGGGAAGGCAACTCTGATCAGTACTAGCAAGAAACTATGATCCCTCATAAAATCATCTAAGGCTAGCTTTGAAAGAAAAATTGCACAAGACGCTAAAGATAATCACAAGACTTTCTTTATTTATGTCAGAAACCTGGGTGGAAACTTCCAGATATGCTCCGAGTTAGTGCAAAATGACAAAAAATACACTGAACCCACAGACATTGCCAACATCCTGGCAGACAGGTTCAGTGCAAACTCCCAAATGAGCAAATGACTATCCCAACAGAGTGTAGCCTCCCTGACATCACAGATGCACAGGTGAGAGCTGCCCTCTCCAAAGCAAAAAACACAGCATGAATGGGACCGGACAGTGTCCCGGGCTGCGTTTTACACGAGCTCCAAGAAGAACTGAACCCTCACTTAAAATCAGTGTTCAGTCTCAGCCTTACAACAGGATATGTACCCAAAGAATGGCGTACAGCAACAGCGGTCCCACTCCATAAAGGTGGTGCCACAACGGACCCCAGAAACTATCGCCCTATAAGCCTAACTAGCCTAGTCTGCAAAGCTATGGAGCTTATCATCATAGAACTTATAAACAAAGACATTGGGAACCTCCAAACATTGGATCCTACCCAATTCGGCTTTGTTAAGGGCAGATCTTGCCTCTTGAACCTGGTCAATTTCTTTGAAACAGTCACCAAGGCCATAGATGAAGGGAAGGTAGTCCACACAGCCTACCTTGACCTTGCAAAAGCCTTCGACACAATACCCCACTTGGGCATCATAAATAAGCTCACCAGCTTAAATATCAACCCCTATGTCACAAGATGGGTTGCAAACTGGCTTAGGGATAGAACCCACATAGTCAGAATTGCAGGTGCCATGTCAGACTCTAAACCAGTTACAAGTGGCATCCCACAAGGCTCAGTCCTGGGGCCTCTCTTGTTCGGTATATATTTCTCTGAGGTACAGGCTAACACAGGAGGACTATGGCTGACAAAGTTTGCAGATGACTGCAAACTGAGGGCCATAATCGACTTGCCAGCTGACACAAGCATCCTCCAAAAAGGTCTCTCAGAGACGGATAACTGGTGCCAGAGCCATGGCCTAAAGCTAAATGCCAAAAAGTTCATAGTCATCCCCTTTGGGAAAAACAAAGTGCCCACAAATTACCACATAGGTGGTAATCCATTAAGTACGGAACAAGTAATTAGGGATTTGGGGATCCAAGTAGATTGCAATCTCTCCTTTGACAATCACATTGCCAAAGTGGTTAGAAAGACATTCTATATAGCCCACCTTATCACAAAGGGGTTCACATCTAGATCAAGAGAGGTCATTGTGCCCCTCTACTCATCACTCATCAGGCCCATAATTGAATACAATGCCCCATTTGGGATGTACCTTACCCGACACCTGCTACAACTAGAAAGACCCCAAAAGTACCTCACCAAGAGGATCAAGGGACTCAAACAGATGCCCTACGGAGTTAGGCTAAAGAAACTCCAGCTCTACTCAGTTGCTTACCGCCTACTCAGAGGCGATATGCGCCTGACGTATAAAGCCATGTCCAACCCAGAATTAATGGTCATGCTCCACCTCAAGAAATCCAAATCCATCAGAACTACATGCTCCAGTGACTTAAACCTCAGCACAGAAATAAATAGAACATGCTGGATGGACAGATTCATATCCCAGAGGCTCCCCTCACTCTGGAACAAAATCCCAATCCATGTCAGACAGAGCCCCTCAATGACCCTCTTCAAGAGGAATCTTGATGTCTGGATAGGAGATCGTAAGTTTACCCCTGGGATCTCTTCTGTGTCACTGCTGGACAGAGGCATGGTAAACTAACCTTAAATGGGCTATCTTCTGTGACCTACTATACAGAGGCACAGTCAACTAATCTAAGAAGGGTGGCGAAAGCCAAACACACTCTGGCTAGGCTTGTAAATGCCCTAGGGCAGATAGCCTAGTATCGACCTATGAACCTATGACCTATGACCTGACACATTTTTGTGTGGTTTTACACACTGATAAAAGTAATTAGTACAATTTGGGATTCAAACCTATGTAAAATAGATAAAACATATTCTTCCACATAGGTGCTTTTTTATCCTTGCCACAGAAGAAGTACTTGTCAGACATGCTTATTAATTATTTAGACCCATGAAAGAGCTAGTGGTTAGCCATGTATGTGTGTGACCTAACAAGGTCCTGATTTATATATCCATGTGTGTATATGACTATCATTGAATAATGAAGTCCATCCCAGGGCAGAAAAGATACTTTTAAGTACAAAAACATAACTGTCAGTATACCCTCAGTCACACATATAATTCATATAATCTCCAGTGCTATATATAGTTATCTTTACACTGTTCTCTACTTTTTAAAATTGACTGGACAAGCATTAGCAGTTAGACACTTAATATATATGATATCCTGTCTATGCTCAATACACATAGTTATTTGTATGTATAATTATTTTTCTATTGTGATTTTTTTCTGTAAAGTAAAGGGGAATAGCATTTATAAAACATTTGAGTTTGCTAGATTAAAACCCTGGCTCACCTGTATTGTAGCCCTTAACTCACACCTGCTGCCACAGGAAGAACTAGGAAACAGCTGTATAGTTTCACATTTATTACTGTGTGTGTGTGTGTGTTGACTGCCATGCAATGCTGCTTAATGTGTTTGTGCAGTGGAAGACCACACATTATGATGTATCCTTTTTGAAATTGACACTGTCTGCTTGTTGTCTGCAGGTGTTTTAAAACTGCAGGTGTTGTGGAAGCTTGCTGACCACTGGGCAATGCCACTTAGAGTATTTGTGCAATGGTCAGCAAATGATGCAACAATGTATTCTTTTTGAAATTGACATTGTCTGCCTATTGTTTGCAGGTGTTCTGGACCTGCAGATGTTGTGTAAGTTTACTGACCACCTCACAATACTGCTTAGCGTATTTGCACGACAGAAAGCAAAAGATATAACAATGTGTCTTTTATGAGAGTGACAATGTCTGGCTGTTGTCTGGGCCATTACACCATGTTTGCACTAAGATTAGCAAAGCTCAATATGTATTATTCTTGTAAAAAAGTGTTTATTAATTTTCATCACTAAAAGATAAATGTGGGACTTGATCTACATATACTATGTGCTGTGTGATTCATCGTATTAGGTGTGCTAAATACACACACTTGATTTACAGCTTTAATTTATACTGTTTTTATCATATAAGCAACTTCTATTAATATTAGTTTATTTCTCCATTTTACTGTATTTGCCCAGAGCCATGTGACACACAAATATTAGTATTAAAAAAAGAAGCATAAACAACATTGCAAAATACTTTTTAGCACACCTTACAAATTTTTACATAAATCTAGATTTGAACTATTAGACAGATAATGTAGAAATATCTGTAGTTAGCTGAAGTGTTTGTGTGGTCTGCATTGCTCTGAGTCTCACTCATCCCTGCATTTAATTTTGATTTGAAGCTCTTTATTTAAGGTTTGATCACTTTATTTTGTATCTTATTCTAGTATTACATTTGTATTGTTTTAAGTTTTCTGTTCTGTTGGAGTTTTAAGAGTTCCCCTCCCACCTGCTCAGTTCTTGTTGTGTTCTTAAATTGGGTCGGTTTTGAGTTGCCTGTCACTACTATAACTCTTATTTTGAATGCTCCTCCCAGTCCCATCTCATCAGCTTATTTTACTGAGCAGAGAAAGATCATTTGGGAAGGCCCATCCCCCTTAGTTTATCAACCTTAAATTATTGTGTTTCATCCCTTCCCACTTAACCTGAAAAAAAGAAAAAAAATGCACTTTACTCGTCTGCTTTTATTGTACTTGTGTTTTGTTCCTACTTTATTGCTATATTTTGCTTTTGCTGCCTGTTCTTAAAAGTACTCAATTGCATTTATTCTGCTGCATTTATTACTGCTTATTAGTAGCCTGATTAAATTATAACTGTTATTCTAAGTCTTTTGGTTTAAGCACTTGGGATTCAGGCCAGTTGTTTTACATTAAGAAGGTTTGTGGTCTGCACTCTTGTGGCAGGAAAGGTAGCGTACATCCTTCTAAGTTGGGAGTTGCTGGTTGAAGGCTTAGTGTCTGTTATTCTACAAGTGTCTTAGTTCTGGTTTAAGCAATTGGGCTTCAGGTCAGTTATTTTACATTAAGAAGGTTTGTGGTCTGCACTCTTGTGGGAGGAGAGGGTAGATTCTGCCCTTCTGACCTGGGAATTGCTGGTTAAAGGCTCACTGTGCTCATTTGTGCCTGTTTATTTGAACTGCTTCTTTCTGAAATTGGTGTGCCTTGTTTGCTGTAGCATAGACTAGATTCAGACCTGCTGAATCTAGCTTTGTTTGTATAACTTGAGCACTAATCCAGGCCATCTTTTTGGAGAGGATTCCCCTCCACCCTAGTGGCAGGAGTGTGCAGTTAGAACTTGTCTGATTGAAGACTGGTGGAACAGGGCTCAGTTTTGAGCTTTTTTATTGGTTAATTGGTTAATTTGTTTAAATCAGTTTGCTCTTGTTTGCTACTGTTATATTTAAGTGTGTATCTGTTTTCCTGCATTAAATTGACCTAAACAGAGTTTAAATATCTTTAGCATAGTCTGGTTAGAAGTTTTGCTGTATTCAGATCTGTTTGTGTGATTCCTGTGTTTCCTGCTATGCCATTTTGTGTTGGCCAGGGCCTGCCTGCACTTAGTGGGAGTAAGTGAAGAGGTTGGAACTGGTCTGGCATAGGGTGTTGAGCTAAGAGCTCAGGGACAAGGGTTGATTGTTCAATTCCAGTGTTTCTATTTTACTTTTGTTTTTGTGGCATTTAAACCCAGCATTTGCATGGGTTTGTACTTGTTTGCCCGTTGTGCACCGCTACTGTGCTGTTTTAACCCTTTGTGAGGTATCTCAGGTATTCCCCATACCAGCACTCCTGTTTGAGTGAGTCCTCGCCTGCAGCTACTGTATTGATTTTATCCAGCCCTACTCACATCTATAGGTACTCTCCTCAGATAGCACCCACTCTACTATACCTGACCTCTCTTCCACAGATTCTGATAACCATGGATGGACAATTTCCCATGGTTTCTCCTGCTTGTCTGGTTGATATGGGCATCTTGAGACAGTGTAACAACTGCCTTATGTACACAGACAACCCTCTACTACTAACACCTAGGAACACAATGTGTGAGAGATGCAATCACATTAAGAATATAGAATCCTTGCTATCTCAGTCACAAGCCAGTTCATCTGGCACTGAGAAGGTTGTCTGCACAAACACTACGAACACCACACTTCTAACACCACCCTATAGCCTGGTATCATCCTACGAACCTATGAAACTACAAAAGCACTTGGGCTGTCTTATCTCTCTTTGCCACAAAAACAGCTTTGCAGCAGTAATGCAAGTCCCATTTCCTCCACAGTATTAACAAGACATATACACTTGTACACTCTCAGTTGTTTGTGTAGCTGAAATATTTAGTGCAATGAGTGATCATACAACCATTTATGAATATTGTTTGCACCAATGCAGCTCTGTTTTCTGTTTGTATTGTGTTGATTCTTCTCTTAACCGTGCTATACTCTCAGAAATGCAGGCTTCCTTCTTCCTCAGACTAATCATTCACAGTTGCAATCCATTAGGAACTAATACTGAGTTATTGCCTACATTATGTTTACACCTGCTGTTTGGGATTCAGCAACTCTAATGAGTTCACACCTTATTTGCATTTTCACCATGCTCATAGGCCTGACTTTACTCAATAGAAAAGGTAACTGTGTATGAGTTGAGGAGAGTTGTGTATGCGCAGAGCAAAGAAGATTGCTATTCATTTTGATTTATCTGCACAGAAGGCTTCTGATCTTGCCAAGGTATGATTGTATTTTTCAAGTAAATGCTACATTTGTTAACATGTTACATAAAAATATATACATCTATTAGAGAAAAAAAAAATATATATATATATGCATTAGAAAATGGAACTTTATCTTTCATTTCTTCTGTACTTACTCCCTTTCTTCTATACTTGCACACTGCCATCCAAACAGACCCCTAACATCTGGAAACCAAATTCTCCTGAAAGTGGAAAAACCAAAACTTCCAGCTGGCAATATGTTCATTCCTTCTCTATTGCCAAAAATTGGAATGCACTCCCACTAACACTTAGGACAACCAGTAATGCTTCTTCCTTCAAAAAGTCTCTATGGCAATACCTCTGTACTCTATGGCACTGTACATGCTACAACTCTCAACATCCCAAAACCTGATTCTCATACTCATAACTATTTCTTCCTCCTTTCAATCTAATCTTTTCTACCTACTGACATTAATATCATAAGAATGATCATGTAGGACTACCTTATTGATATACTTACCTGACAACAATATTGGCTTTATGTACTTGAAATTCACAAGTTGTACTGTTGACTCATAGGAACGTTATATACTCTCATGCCTTATTTTTATGTTACATCCTGCAGAACAATTATTTTTTTAGTTTTAACTTCTAGTATTGTAGTAAGAATACTAAGTTATCAATTCGTTTCTCAGTATACTTAACTGTGACATCTTATATTGTACTGTACTCATTGTAGTTGCCAATTTTTAGCTACCACCTTGGCCTAACTGTATTTGCAACCCTTTTATGTACTCTATTAATGTATTTAACCAATACTTTATTCTTATAATTGTAATTGTGTATTTTTCTATGTTTATCTTCTATTTGTATGCATGTGTTGATGTGGAGCTTCTCCCTGGGCTTCCTGGACTTTCTCGGTAAACAAATGAAAATAAATAGATAAATATGTATGCACTTCTTATAGTTCACTGTTACCGTAGGCATTTTTGGAAAGCATTTAACTTTCTCAGATAGACAGCCATTATTAACTTTCATCACAAGTGTTATTGTTACAACTGGTTATCTCACACTCTCCTTATGTTATTTCAGAGAAATGTAATGCACTATATTGTCAATGACACAGGGGTGTAGGGCTTCTAAGATGGCCCATAGACACCTGCAGGGGAGTGCTGGGTATAGTGAAAGGTGACTGGCAATTTATAAAATTGATTTTCTGTTGCAAATGTGTGCACATATTTCGCGAGACTTGAGTTGAAAGCATTTATAGCAATTTAATTATGGGATATTCCTAGGTTTGTACAAACTGTCATTTGCCTGTTGTTTGGGGGAGCCAAATACCATTTTTGTGTTGCCACAACAAAAGTTCTGTTTCAAGAGGTTTGCTTTTGAAATTATGCATTCATCCTGTTCTTTCCATGGTAAACAATACATTATTGCGTTGATATTCCTTGTTATGGATGAAACATTGGTTTGTGTGTGAGTGTGATATGGTATGACTACATAACTTTAAATTGTAATAAATGCACTGTATGTCTCCAGTGGTAATGTTGAAAATATAATATGTGTATATAAGCAGGAATTTTCAGTCAAGTAGAATAAATCAGTACATATGGCTAATGAAGGTAAAGCCTACACACTCATGAATAGCTATGCAAAGTAAACAATAAACATGGAAAATCTGATGGGAAATGGTGAAAGAAAGATACTCTATACTTCCATAGAAGTCTGCCTGCTTAAATACGCTTTGCAGAAATCCAAAATAAGAGGCTGAAGAGAATAAACATTTATCATACTGCATTTATTGTAAGAAAAAAAAAACAATCTCAATATTGCAATTTTACTGAAATAAAAAGAAGGAAACAATTGCCAAGTTATCTTACAAATAAGGCAGAGAACACAAAGTCCTGAAAGAAGAGTTCCAGGCAAGCTTTACAGTCAGAACAGGATACCTATTCATTAATTTATTTGTTAACTCGATAAGTACTTTGATCAGAAGACCCTTTCAGGAAAGACCCTTGCCAGAAGGCACAGATAACATATAACATACAACAATGTGACAGAAAAAATGGCAATAAGCTTGGAAAAAAGTAGGCAATAACAATTGTCTTAAATATTTCATATAAACCTTATTAGAAATATTAACACTGATATAACAAAAGCAATCACTGAAAGAGATTATAAAGTGTGAACATATAGTGCAGTGAAATATAAGAAAAACAGATGAGATTCTATAATGACAAAAATATACAGATCAATAAAATGATCTTAAGTAAATGATGCAGAAAGATGTGAAGAATGAAATATGCTTATAGGTAGATTACGTAACATTAAGAACAAAAAAGGAAGCTTAAGAAAGTTGCCTAAGGTGCAGTAGGATGTAATAAATGTTATAATGTGTTAGGTCAAGGTCATGTTGAGGCAAAGAGCTAACTGCTTTATAAGGATGTGTCCTCTGATATGAACAGTTGCTTAAGTATTATTGTCAAAACATTCTTAGCTCTTTTTGACTTGCTTCCTCAAGAATGTTATAAAGCTTTCTTAAGCTTAATTGTTTATCTAATTCCTGGTGCTATATTTTTCCAGCTCTCTGGAGCAAATTTGGAGAAGGATTTTTCTGATATCACTAACTTTTATGGTGGTGGTCTGACAAGTCGGTTATCATCTGAATTCCCTGACGTTTTGTGTTTCAGTAGGTATTGCAGTGGAGAGCAGTATTAATCGTTTAGCAGTTTGAATGTTAAGAGTACTGAGAAGGAAAGTTTTTCTTCTTTCTACTAGAAACCTGTTACATTTGCAAATGTCAGACAGTCATGCATGTGTGAAGAGCTAAGTTGAATGAATCTCCGAATTTTATTCTCTGCCTTTTGTAAGATGTCTGACTTGTGAGAAGGCTATTGTCTTGCACTGAGCATTCTAATTTTGTCAGTAGAACATTCACTGCAAAGACTCTTCTGGCCTGTGTAGCTAATGGGTAGGAAAGTTGTTTGTAGGCTGACAGAGCAGTTTTTATGACTGTTTTCCAATGTGGGGTAGAAATAATAAGAGTCTGATCTTGTGTGAGGCCTAGATATTTTTTCTCAGTAACAAATGTTAGTGCTTGCTGAGAAAGGCCAAAGATATGAAGTGGCAGAGCTGATGCTAGCCTTCTTTGAGGCTAACATATAAATATAAGATGACATCCAAGCTGAAAAGCCCCCAAAGGGTTTATTAATAAAGGACTAATGGGCCAAGTACTGATTACTGAAGTTGGACATGGGGCTTGGCTTGATACATTCATTTTTTGATAATGAATTTTTTATTTTGTAGATATTTTTTTAAATCATTCACACTTTTTATCTAAGACAATGCCTATTTTTACTTTGTGACACAGAATGTTATGAGCAAGACACTCAAAAACCATTTTGAGGTCTATGAGCATTTCACCTGTGAATTCATCATCATATTTATTATGAATGGTATTAGTGAGTAGATATATGGCAGTAGGAATACAACATTTGAGTCTGAAGCCATACTGCTTCTTGTTAAGGACATAGTCTGTGATGTAGTGCAGTATCTGTTTATAAATTATTTTTCATACAGTTTGGCTTTTGGATCCGAGTTGGTTATTAATTGTGTTCTGCTGCTTTGGAAGATGTCATCTGTGGTATTGGAATAATGTTAACTAGGTTAGCTAGAAGAGTTTAGGAACAGATTTAGGACATAATGAAAGACAATGTGTGTGTCAGTGGGGCAGCTGACTGTTCACTTCCTACTTTATGAAGGAGTGGGTGTACTGTATAATAGCTGGGTTTGAGGTTTTAAGGAATATTACTGACTTCTTCTTTTACTTGCTGTTTGTATTTGCCTTTAAGTAAAAATACAGGTGGTCAAGTAATTCATGTAGACTGTACTGTTGTGAGAAAGGCTACATTATTAAAAGTAGTTTGTGCGTCTTGTGGATTTAATATGTTGCGTTTTAGATTCTTGAATGGTCTTAGCCTGCATTCCCTGAGCATTACTTTTGATTTTAAATATTTTGTGGCTGCATAGGTTTTTCACAGAGCACCAACACTGTTTAGTATTATGAATGTGCATTTGTTGGATGGCTGCGGTGGTGCAGAGGTTAGCGTTGCCGCCTCACAGCAAGAGGCTCTCTGGTTTGATCCTCGGATGGGATGCCTTCTGTGTAGAATCTGCATGTCTTCCCTGTGGTCATGTGATTTTCCTCCGGGTGCTCTGATTTCCTTCCACATCCCAAAGACATGATGTAGGTGGATTGGACACTCTAAATTGGTCCTAGGCATGAGTGCGTGCATGCCTCCTGAGGAAGGTTGGGTGCCAGGCTGGCAACTCAACACTGTAAAACTCCACTGCCAATCATGAGCAGACAGATGATCTGCTGTGGTGACCCCTAATCAGGAAAAGATGAAGAAGAATGTGCATTTGTTGGACGTTCCTGTAGTAGTCTGATTTTGCTTTATTTGTGATGATTTTCTAAGGCTTGGATAGTTCTGTTGTTTCTTTGATTTGTTAGGGTCCTTGTTTCCTTGCTTTCCATGTAAATCACCATAGCTATAAACTTTTTTCTAAAATTAGGGACAAAGCTAAAAACATTGAGAGACCAAGACTATAAATTCGGGACATTTTTAAAATGTTGCTAACAGTAGCAATAAAATGGGAGGATTTGCATTAATATGCATTTTTTAAAGTTCAGGTTTATTTAAATGCAAAATCCCTAGGAAAATTAGAAAAAAGTAAAATATGAACAGTAATTTAATAATGAATAACTACAAAAAAGAAAAGAGAAAAACTAATACATAGGCAGGGATTCAGAAAATTTTGCCACAACAGGGTAAAAGAATTTGCATGATGAATGGTCATATTCAGGGTTTGTATAATTCAGAAAAACAGGCTACTAGACTCAACCATGCTAAGCAGCATGGCCAGGTGTGCTTTATGCTAATAGCCATATAATGACATAGCAATAAGCAACATTATTAAAATGAGTGCCTTCATGTATGCTAATGAAGCACAGCAAAATGATGGAATGATTCAGAAATATATAAATGTAGCGCAATGGGGCTGCACCCATAGCATATCTGAACTCAGTCAAATGCTCACATTCAGATTAAGGGAATTGCTAAGTTATGTTATGAGGTGCCACCATATTAAAAATGTGTATCTGAAAGAGGCTATTATTGTGAATGCTTTTCCCAACACAGGCATTGGGTCATCCAGTCACGCTTAACATTTCATGTACTCCACAACACCAATAATGTGGACCATGTAAACAGAAAAACATCCAAGAAATTCTGGACATATATCAATCTTGCCTAAAGCTGCATGAGAATCATGGAGTACCTGTCTCAGTGTATACTAAGGTATGCATGAATTTATATATATTAGCTACAGGGACCTTTCAATGACTTACTACAGTCACATTGTGGGTAACTCGGGCATTTGCCTTGAAAATACTCTATCTGTTTTTTGATTCCATGCTTTGGCATGGAGAGGAGCATGTGTGGTTCCCACACACCACAGGGAAAAGCAAAATGTTGTAACATTTATATGGTATTGCCCATTTCTTTGAGGTACTGCATGTCATAGATTGTACCCACATTGAAATAAAGGCCCCACCTGGTAGGTAGGAGGTATGTGAACTGAAAAAAGTATCATTCCATCAATTGCCATTAGTTTGTAATGTACAGGGTATCATCTACAACCTGTGTGCTAGCTACACAGGGAGTTATCATGATACCCACATACCAATGTTTTGTGAGGGGTGACTTCCCACAGGAGCATCTTACTGGTGATGCTAGATACGCCCTGGAACCCTGACTCATAATGCCCATAAGACATCCAGAAAATCAAAGAGACCGTGTGTACAACCCTGCTCAGTATCATCCAAGAAACATTATTGAGTGTGTCTTTGAGCTGCTGAAGGCAATGTTTCACTGTCTTGCTTTATATGGAGGTATCCTGAGATATGATCCTGGCACGTGCAAAAATTGTCAGTGTGTGCAGTATTTCATAATATCATACTTAGAAAGCACTTACAACAGGATGTCCACTTATAGTAGAAGCAGTTCCCAGCACACTAGGCAATGGATGTTGGGTTTGATGAGGTATCAGTGCATGATCATGCCAGATGGAGGAGGGTACAGTATGCCATGGCATTAGCAAACAGGTGGCAGATTCCACACAGCTTCAGAATATAGTAGACAATAGTAAAGCAGACACATTATAGTAACAATAATGCATGAAAAAAGAACACCAGACTTTGCATACCCATGCATAAGCTGGCCACTCTTTGCATCAGACATTGACAATGCAAGTAACAAAATGCAATGGCAAGACACAGTTATCATTATTTGCACAATGGCAAAGAATATCCAGGAGTGGATGTCTGTCACAGGGAAGTCTGTGAGTGCTGAGGAATATGAAAGTAAAACATGCTTTTGTGCATCCTGTCAGTTCTGGGTGAAAGGGGCATTTAACATAACAATCTTTGAGAAAGGATAGTGCCAGTGGAGGTGTGATGTATCAGGGGCTATCAGGGTGGTGTGACACTGGGTTTTTGGGGACACAGGATCAGCAGTAATTGCAATACTGAGCCTCAATCTACTTGATCAGTCTAAGGTGTGCATGGCAGAGATCTCAGCATCCTGTTTGTGCCCCTGCTCATAAGAGATGGCTCTAACAATAGTTGCACTGGATGTAGCATGACCCTGGCTAGATGCTGTTGTGCTGTGTGACTTTGAGTGATGTCTGCTACATGATGTGCCACTGTGGTGATCACATGACCATGAAAACATCCTCGACTGGATGTAGACACCTCTACAACATTTGTCACAGTGGAAGTGCTACTGCTGTGAGAGCATGACCTTGGTCATCCTTGGGCATGGTGGCTACAATCTGTGGATGTAGCAGCTGAGCAGCTCTGCAGATGGTCCTGCTCCCCCTTGCAGGTGCAACAGAGAAGACGTAACACATTTCAGAGTGTGACTGAGTTTGTGTAAACTATTACACATAGTAGTCATGCACTCCTACAGGTCACCACACATACTCTACATCACCCTCAATATCTATGCCATGGCTGTGGTGGACCTAGACTGTTCAGCTGATTTTTACAAATATAAACATGATAAGCAGTACTTTATTTGTGTACCTTGTGCAGAAGGCTGTGGATGTTGAACCACTGATGTACCTGCATACCATACATCACACATCTTTAATAAGTTTGGCAGTAACTAAGGGGTACAGAGGACTTACAGGTATTCTTATCAGAAATAGGGCTATACACCTAGGTCATCTCCAGTGGATTGTCTCTGGGATTTGTCCAGCTCTTCCTGAACATCCAGCACCACATTGTAGGGCTCTGTAGAGGTGCACCACCTCTGAGAGAGGACAGAAATTCCTCCATCTCCATGAGAGGTATTACACTCGATGGCTCCCCCACCCATTGCCCTACCCTCTCCTGCCAGGAATAATGCTCTTTAATCGGTAGCACTTATAATCACTGGTGCTGCAGTGCATAATTTCATTTCTGCAGTTGTGGCACCAACCTCATTAACATCTGCTAAAGTATCATCCCAGCAACAGGCTCCATAGGCCTGGTCAGCCATGTGTAGGCCAAAGAGTCATTGCCCCTGAAGATGGAGGTCCTGGAGTAGGACCTCATTTTTCCCATCAGAAAATGTTGGTTTCCAGGTGGATGTTTCAGCAGAAGTCCCACAGTCAGCAGTGTGCTTCTGCTTCCCCTTCTTTTTAGGCATTGATCTGTAGGTATGGAAAAAAGTTGTATTAACAGCCTTATTCCCATTTAGCCTTGCCAAATCTATAGGCAACCACACCCCCACCCTTGTCAGTCATAATGCATGCCATTTGTGTGTTTGAGAGTTTTATATATACATACATATATATATATATATATATATATATATATATATATATATACATACATATATATATATATATATATATATATATATATATGTATATATGCATGTGTGTAGTTACACTCCTTAATTAAACCCAGAATATAAGTTAATTAGGAAATGTCCCCCAAAAACATTACTCATACAATTGCAAGTAAATAAGGTGACATGACTGTTTATCTGTGGATGAGAAATGCTTTTGCAACTGACCTATGTGTAATGTGTACAACAGACATGAGTGACAGCTGATTGGTGTGTCTCACATGAAGTTTAATAATCCTGTAGCACTTGCAATCTCACCTCTCAGTACAGAATCCCAACCCCCTTACTGGCAATCTCACCTCTCAGTACAGTATCCCAACCCCCTTACTGGCAAACCTATCTCTTATCATACCCTCAAATCCAATAGCAGTGGAAAGAAACAATACTTCAAAGATAGAGGTACCTCTTCCCTTATAAAAGCAGAGCCATTGTGTTTGCTTGAACAAATATGTAATTATTTATCTTTCTCAGCTTTCAAACTTGGCTGCTGTAAATTTCTTCTGTATTGTGATGTTGTCTGCCTGCCATCTCATTTATATCATATAAATTCACGTGGATGAACATGATGATTATGCTAATTTGAAACTGAACTCATAACTGTTTTTGAATCTCTTAACTTGCATGAGGATCATGCCTGCTGGCCATCACATTCAATTCTACTTAATTATGTGTTCATGCCTAGGTCACTACAAGTGGAACTGCTCATGTGCAGTCTAGGCCATGCCTTCAGGGAGGATCTGTAATTCCAGATCTAAACACCTCTAAATGGAGCCACTGTAGTGCATGGTTTCTTAACTGCATTCACAGGCATACATGATTACTGAGTTTCACACCTTAAAGTGCCATTTTGAATCATAATAATACAATACCTATATTTTCTGATCCCACCATGCAAGTCACAAATGTGGTGCCCATGGATGTCTATTGGTGCATGACAGATGGGATATGTGAGACCGGATTTTGGTGCTAATGTTCTGCCATTCTTCAACAAGATTCTTCAACGTGAGACATCTTTTCTGGAGAAGAAGTGGCTAATGCTCCCTTTAGATTGCAAAGGTGGTGTATGGAGGAGTCAGAAATATTTCTCTACCTCTTCCATAAGGCTTACAGCTGGAGGCTCCTACAGTTGTGCTATCAAGGGCCTTGGTATAAGGTTGAAGCTTGTAATAGTTTAGCCAGGCTGTCACCCGTGCACTTTCATCATACACATGGCATTAGTGCTGTCACTATTAAATTGATATGAGGTATCACAGTCCTGACCTCCATATATGGGAGAATGAAGCAAAACAGCAGGCATCACCTATATACTGTATGTAGAACATAGCTACACACATAACCTGCCACTACGTGCCATCCACAGATATTACTCAGTGGTGCTTTTCTCTGCACAGTTACTAAAGACATTTAAGTGAACAGGGAGCTGCACAGTAGAGACTAGAGCATCTAAGAGAACACTGGGGCAAGTATATGTGCTTAATGTGCAGCATTTAAAGTTATCAGTACTAGAGATTCATTTTCAAACAGTATACCTTTCATAAATCACTACCATTTCTGTGATAACTGGAATAAATCAGTTATTCGAGAGCTGAATGATTGTTGAATGCTATTAGTTT
Source organism: Protopterus annectens (assembly GCF_019279795.1). Classification (NCBI taxonomy): domain Eukaryota; kingdom Metazoa; phylum Chordata; order Ceratodontiformes; family Protopteridae; genus Protopterus; species Protopterus annectens. The sequence goes on from NC_056733.1 coordinate 1,333,789,706, forward strand.
GTGTTTGTGCATGCATTCTGCCACATATTTGGACAACTGGGCTAGGATGTTAAGGTTGTGCTCCTGCACTGGAAGGATGTCTGTGCCCCCCACCTCCCAGACACATATTTGTGCCATCATGTTTCAGTCGAGATTTCTGTCTCATTAAACTACCTAAAGTATTAGATGTGGCAAATATGTATTAACAGGAAACATGCAAAGAAAACACAAACTCCAAGTGATAAAAGACAAGCTCGGACCAAAAACCTCTGGAGAAATATGTATTTATTCAATATCCAAACAAGCGCTTTCATCTCTTAAATTAGAAACTTCATCACATGATGAGCTAATCACATGACAACCTAAGGAATCACCCTAAACCTGTCATTGAGACCAGGCCAACCCACTGCATTAAAGAAAAGGACCCACTATATTTCTTGTTTTTCTAAGTGTAATGCCCTGGCTCTACCCTTAATGTTTTGCATAACTTTTTCAATGATAAATTTAAAATAATGTTCAGGATAATCAAAAGTGTACCTATATAAGGCATTAGTAGTCCTGTTTTTTCTGATTTCATACTGGTGCTCTTAGATTCTATCCCATAATCTATGCTCAGTTTTACCAATATAAAAAGTTGGGCATTGTTGGCACAAAGCAGCATAAACCATACCCCGAGTCTCACAATTGTATTTACCCTTCGCATGTAATGGAACTCCATTTATTTCAAAAAGTTTGCTCATATGAATATATGAGCAATAGGGGCAAAAAACGCATTTGTTCTTAAATGGTTTACATGAGTTTTTTTTTTAGAACTGAAGTACATTCAATAAGATCTTTAACATTAAAGCCCCTTTTGTAAATAAAACAAGGTTTTTCTCCTACTTTTCCTTAATGTTACGATCATCAGCTAAGATGGCCCAATGTTTTAGTATGATGTTCCTAATAAGCATGCTATCAAAATTAAAATATGAAACAAAAGCGGAAGAAAAATTCTGAGCACAAACATGCTCATGTTTAAGCATTGTAGCAGGAGATACGTCTACTATACCTAAATCAGAAATGGGCTCAAAATAAATAACACTCTCAGAGGTAGTAGCATCTAAAATGGGAGAAAAATATATATTTTTTCTTTTGTACCACTTCATTCCTGACATTATCAATAAATTCCTGGGGTTATCCTCTTTTGGAAAATGTACAGCTTAAAAATTCACATTCAATAAGAAAGTCTTTGTAAACTGTAATCATATGGGCTGCTCTAACAAATTGACCTTTTAAAACTAATTTCTTTTGACTAAGGGGATGGAAGCTGTTAAAGTGTAGGTATTTATTAGAATAAGTGGGTTTTCTATAGATTTTTGAAGTGTAACAACTGTGGACAAAATCTTTTTCTAATAAAACATCAAGGTAATGGATACTATTAACCCCAGCTTCATAAGAAAATTTCAAGAAAGATGTGGTATATTTAAGATAACTAATGAAATCAGGGATAGACTTTCAATTATACTTCCAGACAATAAATATACCATCCAGGTATCTTAAATAAATTCCGCAAGCTTCAAACCACTTATTATTAAATAGAAACTGATCTTCCCACTCTAACATAACAATGTTAGCAAAGAAGCCCCCAAAAGCAGCCCCCATAGCCATACCATTTTGTTGAACAAAGTATTTGTTTTCAAAAAAGGTGTAATTATTTTTCAAAATTATTTCCAACAAATCTTCATACAAGTAAATAGAATCTTGATTAATATCTTTCCTACATAAAAAAATCTGTGAACCATGAGATACATACCCAATGTGGGATCACAGAGTACAAATCCCAATGTATTATCAATGATAACAAAACAAAAAGAACAGTTAAAATCCAGATTGTTGCATCATTTCAAAAAATCTCAAGAATGAATACATTGATGTTCTTCATTTCTTAGAAGATATTTTAACTTGAAATCCAGAAATTTAGCAAGAGGGGCAGTGGTGGAATTTTGGGCATCAACAATAGGGCACATGGGTGGGTCCACTAAATCCTGGTGGATGTCTCAGAGCTAGTGAACTTATTTCCATGGATTCCTGATGTTGCAGGAATTCTTACCTCTGTTGTAAAGCATTTGGCACTGTGCTTGAGCTCAAAACCAGTTTGTTTTATCCTGCTGGTATAAAAGTAGAGATGCAGTTCACCATACTTGCATATAAGCAAACCCCTCCAGTTTAAAATCCTCTATAGGAAATGTTCTCTATAGTCTCCTACTGTTCACAGCTCTTGAACAGCTGCCAGTTTGTACAGAGAGTGGTACCACTGCAGGTCATCTAATGCAGCTAATTGGCTTATTGACTGAACACACTCTCTTAAAAGTGGTTAATCCACCTCCACCAGTAGACCTGTCACCAGTGGAGTACCACAGGGGTCTGTGCTGGGCCCCTTACTGTTTAGCATCTATTTGTCAGAAATCCAGGCCAAAGTGGATGGCCTTTGGCTCACCAAGTTTGCTGATGAATGCAAACTAGGAGCAATCATTGAGTCCCCCAAAGATGTCAGCATATTACAAGAAGGGCTAACACAAGCAAATGATTGATGCTAAAGCCATGGTCTAAAACTAAATGCAAAAAAATGCATTATTATTCCCTTTGGCAAAATGGAACTCCCTACAAATTACAATATTGACAGCACCTCCTTGAATTCCAATCCAGTGGTGCAAGACTCGGGAACACAGGTTGATAGCAATCTGAACTTTGACCACCAAGTTTCTACAGTGTTAAAGAAAGCCTTCTATGTAGTGCACCTCATAAGCAAGGGCATTGAATGCAGGTCAAGGGATGTTATAACTCCACTGTATTTGACCCTCATCAGACCACTAATAGAGTATAATGCTCCCATTTGCCTTTACCTCACCATACATCAGCAGCAGCTAGAGAGACCTCAGATGTTTCTCACTAAGAAAATACAGGGATTCCAAACCATGACCTATGTGGACAGGCTGAAAGCCCTGTCACTTTACTCTGTACCTTATAGGCTGCTGAGACGTGACTTGTGCCTGGCCTATAGGGCAATCTCCAACCCTGCCCTAATGGAAATGCTGGACATCTGCAAGTCAAATGGCACCAGAGTCACTCACTCTGGGGATCTAAACCTAGCTTATGATCTTAACAGAACATGTTGGAGAGACAGATATGTTTCCAAGAGACAGTTGTTTCTTTGAAATAGACTTCCTATTCACATAAAACAGAGTTCCTTACTCACCCTATTCAAACACAAACTTAGATAACTGGATGAGAGACTGCAAATTCATCCCTGGGGTGGCACTCATATTCCTCATGGATAAGGGTAGCCAGTGTTGATCACAGACCCACTCTGTTCATAAATTCATTCTGCAAACTACCCAAAAAGAACAGGTGGGGATACTTGAGATTAACATGGCTAGGTTTGTAAAGGCTCTAGTGCCGCTAGTCTAGTAACCTCCTATGAACCTATGAATCTATGATCACAGATGTGTGGAACTGTAACACCTTCCTCTGCAAGAGTGCAAATTTTTGCACATGCCCCATGAATGCTATTGAGTGAGTGTAGCTTAGTACAGCCAAGTAAGCATCCTTGGTCCATTTGTTGTGTGCCATGCTTCTCCCTTCCCACTGCAGTGGGTTGGGATTATTTCCCTTCCCACCAGGATGGGTATCAGTTTCTCACTTCCACCAGTCTCTGTCTAGCTCCTCCATTCAATGATCTGCTTTGTGATCTTGGGCTGTCTGGATCATTATCATTTACCTTTCAGTATCATGGATATAGCTGCAAAAAGTCTACAGCTGTAATCTTTTTTTTGTTTTAGTTTGCTTGTTTATTGGTGTAGTAGATGGATTCCGAGGTATTCATTTCAGCCACAGCCTAGGAGGACTGCCTGGTTAACTGACTTGCTCAGAGTCACACTGAAGTTAAAGGAGACTTAGGGATTCAAAGTTTGGACTGTGGGATGAAGGTCATTGACAATTCCAGTTTATAGTCATAATTATTTAATGTCTGTTATCCAAACTGACTTGTCACAAAATTTTTATATTTACAAGGGTCAAATTCTTGGGCAAAATCAGGAAGAGTTGAGAGGTAAGACTGTTACAACATCTAGCAAGACAATGCTATTTTATTACACTAAATTTCTAGTAGCCTTCAAGGTGGTCTTGCTATAATTCCTCCCTAATATGTATACACACACACACACATGTAATTACTGTCAAACCTCTGAAAATGAGTTTGCAAACATGAGCTCACCTTATAAATCAGAACTGACAAAAATGAATACCAGCTCTCATCACATTCAAGTGCTCCTTGTAGAGCTGCATTTACAATGCTATTTAATAATTCCTGCCGTATGGATGCCATAATAGCCCATGCTGCAGACAGGGTCTATATTAAATCATCGAACACTTAGAAGAGCGAACGATGATTTATCGACCCCATGCAAGTGAAAGCTTACAAACTCAAATGCTTAGAACAGCGATTTTTTTCCCAAGGGAAAAAAATCGTTGATCCAAGAAAAAAAAAAACATAACATAAAGTGGGGGCTTCACCCCCCCCCCCACATCCCCCTACTTAAATATACCAACTCTGAGATCGCACTACAGTGATGAAAATGGCAAAGTAATGGATGCGGCCAAGCAATTTCTTTCCCAGGAAAGAATGCTGCTTTGTCATTTTGCCTTTTCATCTTTTCAAGTTCGACCAAGATGCATTTGAAAGAATGCGTCTTCGGTCATCTAATAGGAACCCTGCAGATACACAGGCATTCAGAATCAACTAGGGAGGAAATTTGTTATCTTTAGAACAAAATATATATATTAATTAACAAATTGGTGACTAAACAGGACATAAAAAAAACAATGTGCACTTTACTTCAAGGCTAAGAAAAGGTGCGATAGCTTTCTGCAGGAAGAATTGCTTTTATGATGTTATATTTCAAAATGTTCTCTCTGCCACTGTTTTTCAACTGACAGGATTAAATACAAAGTATCCTTTATTACTATAACGTCGATTAATAGTAACCAGTCTCTGCATTAAAGAATACAGAATAACATATGCTGTGTTAGAGGCATAACAAATAATAGCCTTTTCTGTAGAAGGCTGTGGGTTCAGTTCCCACACCACGTAGATGCATTGTTAACACTGCAGTACAGTTTGCTGCATTCCTGAGTGTGTTGTCCTTCAGATGAGATGTTAAACCAAGGCCCCATCTGCCTTAGGTGGTGGATGTAAAAGATCAGATAGCACAAAAAAGATCCTGTGTCCTTTCTTTATATATACATTTTTTACAAGTGTGTGTGTGTGTGTGTGTGTGTGTGTGTGTGTGTGTCTGTGTGTGTGTGTGTGTATGTATATGTATATGTGTATATATATATATATATATATATATATATATATATATATATATATATATATATATATATATATATATATATATATATATATATATATATATATATATATATATACATATACATATATATATATATATATATATATATATATATATATATATATATATATATATATATATATATATATATATATAGATATAGATATAGATATATAAAAAGTAAACAGCAATACCACTGGCACACAAATGAGCTTGAGGAAAAGAACGAAAAAAGTCAGTATGAAATCAATAAAACATCAGCTCAAGTTCAAACCAGGCACAATACTGACTTACAAGTTCACTCGCTAGATCGCTGGTAAGCTGTGCTAGTGTGTAAAAGAAACAGCCAAAGCTATAAATCCAAAGCGAAGTTCCACATTAAATAGGATGTTTAAAGTCTATGCAGACCAAAAAACAGTTTATAGATGTAAAATGCTTACCCTCTTCAAGCAAACTGGAAACAGACTTGGAAGTTAGAAACTTTCAAGAATTCCAAAACCTTTATTCAAGTATAAAAGGGGTAAGCACTTTCGCCAAGCGGCTTTTTCAAACCATCAAAACCATTGCATTGAACTGACACACCTTATATACAAAGCTCTTAATTAGTGGGTGTTCCTTACAGAGTCAAACATTTAAAGGTGTATGCCACATAAAATCAAAACAACATTAACTAAGAATACAAATGAATATTTGCACGTAAGTATATAAAAAGTTATATATAATAACTATTTATATATATATATATATATATATATATATATATATATATATATATATATATATATATATATATATATAAGGCTTACACAACATGGCAACATACAACTGAGCAATAATTAAATAAGATAAAATAAATATAAAATAAAATAAAAAATAAAAAACTAAAGTGAAAATGCATGAATTCATTTAAAATTAATTCTTCTACTTTTGAGTGCTGGTTTAAGAGGGATCCTGTCATTGAGTCCAGGATAGACATGCGCTTGTAATCTAATAATCCACCCAGTTTCCATTTGTTCAGTATAATTTTTAATGTCCCCACCTCTAATGTTGGGTACATTAATATGTATAACAAAAAACTTAAATGCATGTGTAGTATCATTCTCTAAAACATGTTTCGATAAAGCATTAATTGTAGATCTAATGCGTATCTGATAAATGTATTCCCTTATTCTATCCTTCAATTTTCTGTCAGTCTTGCCGACATAGAAGGCAGTGCAGGAAGTGCACTTTGCAATATAGACCACATGTTCAGTCTCACAATTAGCATTAACTTTAAAAGTAAAACCTCTTGTAGTAATTGGATGTATAAACATGCTGGTAGTACTAATACTAGAACAGAAATTACATTTATTACACGGTTGTGTACCTTTATAAGTCATAGGAGTAGAATGACATTCTTGGCTTGGAAAACACAAAAGTCTGTGCAGATTCTTTTTGTTTCTAAAAAGGAATTGTGGGTGATTCCTGACAATTTCCTTAACTGGGTCCACAGTTAAAATATCCCAGTGTTTGTAAAGAATCTGCTTAGTTTGGTGGACATTTTGCGTAAAGTACAAGGATACTTTCTGCTTTTTATCATGGCTTACAGATGCTCTCATACTGTCCTCACTGTAGAATGTACTGCCTTCTTCAGAAAAAATGGGACAGGCCCTACCTGTTCTAAGCCTTTCAGTGTGTTGGAAGGCTTCATGAATTTCTTTCATTCTGTATCTCCTATTTATTAGTCTATTACGCAAGTCACCTAATTCCGTCATATAATTGGTCTGTATAGGATTCAACCTCGAAGCACGTATAGCTTGCCCTTTTACTATATTGGTAAAGATATGACTAGGGTGCATACTGTCCCTGTGCAAAAGGGTATTCTTATAGCATGCTTTCCTATGCACTCCTGTATTAAGTTTGCCATTTCTTAAACGTTGGATAGAAACATCCAAGAATGTTATACTTTCAGGAGAGACTGTCATAGTAAATTTTAAAAAAGATGATAGTAAATTAACTTGCTGAAAAAATATATCTAATTCTACTGCATCACCAGCCCAGAGAAAAAACAAGTCATCAACAAAACGTCTGTAAAAAAAGACATATTTTTTTATACAGATCCATTTGGAATAGTTTATGTTCTTCCCAATAAGCCATCACTAGGTTGGCGTAGCTATTGGCACATGATGTGCCCATAGCCATGCCATCCCTTTGTAAATATAGGCTCTCATTGAACATAAACAAGTTGTTTTCCAATACTACCTCTAATAGAAGACAAAGTCTATCCTGCTTGGTTGCATATCTGTATGGTCCGTCAAATAATGTTGTATGCTCTCGATACCCGCTAGGTTGGGCATGTTAGTAAAAAGGGACTCGACATCCATAGTTACCATTAAAAAAGGGTGATTATCTAGTAGTATCCTTGTTCCCTCATATAGGGCCAAGAGAAATTGCTTGGAATCTCTCAAAATAAATGGATTTATATCTACAGCTGGTCGCAATGTTTTTTCTATTAAAATAGATAAGGGTTCTGTGACCCATCCTCGTCCCAAAACTATCGGTCTCATTGGCGGGTTTAGTGTGGGTCCTTGTGTACTTTTGGTAAGCCCTGTATTACAGGAATAGTTGGATTCTCCACAAATAGAAAATTATAAAGTTCATCTGTTACTAGACTAGACCTATTTTAAGTAAGTCTTCTAGGCTATTATATACTTGTGCTATATGTATTCCAACATCTGGGAGAGTAATAGAAACATAAAAGTTATTGTCACCTAGCATTTCTTCCATGCTAATATTGTAACTGGTCTTGTCTAGGACTACAATTGGGCTGTCCTTATCGGCTGGTCTAATTGATATGTTTCTATCATTTTTCAAATTGTTCAATGCCTTTCTTTGTCTAAACGTCAAATTATCCCTGTTCCTTTTCTCAGTGGCTCCATCGGCCATTGTGTATAAATCTTTCTCCACAATATTGCTATAAGCATCCAACAGTAGATGCAATATAGGTACATAGGTACTAGATTTTCGATATACTGGCTTCTGAGTCTCAGTAGAGGCATTACTGAAAAGCAGTTTTAGTTGTATATTCCTCACAAATAATTTAATATCTAAAATGGTGTCTATGTCACTTTTCTTAGAAGGTATGAAAGACAAACCCTTATTTAAGACTTCAGTCTCAAACCTATCTAAAGGTCTTTGTGAGAGGTTCCAAACTAAGTCATTCTTTCCCACATCTTCTTCAGTGTGGGTTCCTTCATTTCCCCCCCTACAGCCTTCCTTTTCTGCCTCCCCCTGCTCATGGAGCGACTTCTGCCCCTATTGTAAGTGCCTGGAATGGGAAAAGGGCTGCATGTATCATTTGAATTAATCCCATTGGTCATTAAATGTGTTTTTCTGCGAACCACTAAATTATTTGTTGTCAAGATGTCAGTGTTAACATGATTTAGACTGTTATTGCTAATAATAGCAGAATCAATTGATTGCTGTTCTTGACTAGTAGAAACATTGCTATGATTTATGACAGGTTGTATATCATTGTTACTATTACTAACATTGATTCCAGAAGCAATATCATTGTTGTGTATTAATTGCACATCACCAACAGTATGACTATGGTCTGACCTATTAGTCCCCTCAGTAGGAATGCCATCAATCGGGACACTAACTTCAGGAATGGTGGCATTAAAAGAAGCAGTTGACACATCACTATTGGCTTTCTCAGAAACTTTGTTATTAATAAAAATGTTCTGATTAACTTGTGTAGCATTCTGTCTATTGGAACTGCCATTGGTGTTCCTAGGCCAAGTAAAGACTTGGCCGTGTAAAAAATCATAGGTGTCCCTAGACAGTTTGTGCTTCTTTTGCTCCAATAGTCTTTTCTCAAATAAACAGACACTGTCCACCAATCGATCAAACATCGGCTCTATCACGCAGTTTTTAAATTGAGAATATAGGTCATTCTGTTTTCTTTTGATCAAGTCCTGTAGGGCAAGCTCTTCAGGTAGAAAAAAGTCATTAAGCAAAGTCATATATTTAATGCTCACCTCGATGTTAAGTTGTTGCCACCGGTACAATAAATCTGGATATGTATTCCCCGTTGTTGGCATCTTTAAGATCCTCAGTCCTCGAGGTATAATCTTCTTTTTAATGCAGGCTTCAAAATGAAAGCACTGCATTTGCAGATGTTTTAACTTCAGTAAATCAGACTACAAAGATGAGAAAGCTGCATTAAGATTTTCAAAATCACTACTGCTTAGCGTCTCATTGCTACTGGCAGCTGCAAGTTCGAAATGAAGCAACGGATTGACGTCAGTTGCAACACAACTTTGTAGTTGTGAATATACCAAATTGCTTTTCTCTTTTTTTCTTAGGATTATAGGGTAATTCTAGACTGTCACTTGTCTCGGCCATGGTTATGCAGTGGTAACAAAAAAGACAATAAATATAAAAAGTAAACAGCAATACCACTGGCACACAAATGGGCTTGAGCAAAAGAATGAAAAAAGTCAGCATAAAATCAATAAAACATCAGCTCAAGTTCAAACCAGGCACAATACTGACTTACAAGTTCACTCGCTGGATCGCTGGTAAGTTGTGCTAGTGTGTAAAAGAAACAGCCAAAGCTATAAATCCAAAGCGAAGTTCCACATTAAATAGGATGTTTAAAGTCTATGCAGACCAAAAAACAGTTTATAGATGTAAAATGCTGACAGTCTCTTCAAGCAAACTGGAAACGGACTTGGAAGTTAGAAACTTTCAATAATTCCAAAACCTTTATTCAAGTGTAAAAGGGTAGCACTTTAGCTTTTTTCAAACCATCAAAACCATTGCATTGAACTGACACACCTTATATACAAAGCTCTTAATTAGTGGGTGTTCCTTACAGAGTCAAACATTTAAAGGTGTATGCCACATAAAATCAAAACAACATTAACTAAAAATACAAATGAATATTTGCACATAAGTATATACAAAAGTTATATATAATAAAAACTATATCTATATATATATATATATATATATATATATATATATATATATATATATATATATAAAAGGCTTACACAACATGGCAACATACAGCACTCAAAAATAGAAGAATTAATTTTAAATGAATTCATGCATTTTCACTTTAGTTTTTTTATTTTTTATTTTATTTTATATTTATCTTATTTAATTATTGCTCAGTTGTATGTTGCCATGTTGTGTAAGCCTTTTATATGTATATATATAAATAGGTTTTATTATATATAACTTTTTTATATACTTATGTGCAAATGTTCATTTGTATTCTTGGTTAATGTTGTTTTGATTTTATGTGGCATGCACCTTTAAATGTTTGACTCTGTAAGGAACACCCACTAATTAAGAGCTTTGTATATAAGGTGTGTCAGTTCAATGCAATGGTTTTGATGGTTTGAAAAAGCCACTTGGCTAAGCGCACCCTTTTATACTTGAATAAAGGTTTTGGAATTATTGAAAGTTTCTAACTTCCAAGTCTGTTTCCAGTTTGCATGAAGAGACTGTCAGCATTTTACATCTATAAACTGTTTTTAAAGTCTGCATAGACTTTAAACATCCTATTTAATGTGGAACTTTGCTTTGGATTTATAGTTTTGGCTGTTTCTTTTACACACTAGCACAGCTTACCAGCGATCCAGCGAGTGAACTTGTAAGTCAGTATTGTGCCTGGTTTGAACTTGAGCTGATGTTTTATTGATTTTATATATATATATATATATATATATATATATATATATATATATATATATATACACACATATATGGTTCCCCTTTACATCATCGAACAACCATAAAGGTGACTTTCTAAATAGCGAGATGACAACATCGAAAGTTAAAACAGCAAACTCCCAGAAATGGCGAATTTTGCCTCCAGGAAACTAACCACTTAAAGGGGCATTGTACTCAATGATAGGTGTGATGAATGCCAAATACAGTGGAACAATAACTTCCTTGGACCTACATGCCATACCTTTGTTTATAAGTTGCACAACAAAGAATGATTTCCGCACTGCTGTAGACACATGCTGGTCAAAGGCTAGATTGCTGTCTATGCATGCCCCTGAGTCCCTGACAACTGTGTAAGCTGTTAGGCTTGTGTTGTCAATATGATAGTTACCAGGTTGGATGATACATGTCTTGGCATTTAGTTTTAGTCCATGGCTATGACACCAGTTGTTTATCTGTGTCAGCCCTTCCTGGAGAAGATTTGTGTCAATGGGTGATTCAATGAGCGCTCCTAATTTGCAATCATCTACAAATTTAGTCAGCCAGAGGGCACTGACATTGGCCTTGACTTCAGAGAAGTAAATTTCAAAAAGAAGCGGTCCCAGGATCAATCCCTGGTGGACTCCACTTGTGATTGTCCTCTTTGTAGAGGTGAACGCCCCAATTCTATCTTCCTGGGTTCTGACTGTGAGCCAGATGGCTATCCACTATATGACATAAGGGTTTGTACCTAACCTCTTAAGTTTGTCAACAATGCCTGAGTGAGGTATTGTGTCAAATGCCTTGGCAAGGGCAAGGTAGGCAGTGTGAACCATTTTGTCATCATCCATTGCTTTGCTGACCTTTTCAAAGAAGTTCACCAGGTTGAGTAGGCATGACCTGCCCTTGATGAAACCAGTTTTGGTTGGGTACAGTGTCAAGAGGTTTCCTATTTCATTATTGATCATTTCCATGATAATTCTTTCCATGGCTTTGAATATGAGACTAGTAAAACTTAAGGGTCTGTAGTTTCCAGGGTCTATAGATGGCCCAATTTTGTACAGAGGGATGACTGTTGCTGTTCTCCATTCATGAGTCATAAGACCTATTTGAAAGCTACAGTTAAATAGCAGTTCCAGAGGGCCTGATAGGTTATGTTTAATGCTATTTAGAAGGCATCCTGAGATATTGTCTGGGCCCACTGATGCAGTGTTCTTGGCCATCGAGAGTGCATTAAGGACCTGTTCCCTAATGATAGCAGGGGAACTTAAATTTTATGGTATTTCCTGAGGGAAGGTTGTGGGGGGGGGGGGTAAAATTGGAGATGAATTTGTCAGCCAATAGGTTTTCTATATCTTCTGGCTCAGTATAGGTGACCTCCATTTACAATGAGCTCTGCACACAATTGTGTATTGCCTTTGAAATTGCAGACATAGCTAAAGAATGCCTTGTGATTTTCCTTGGCCTGGGAAGCCAAATTTACCTCAAATTTGGCTTCAGTAGACTTTACTTTTCCTCTCCGTTGTTTGTTTAACTTGATGAGAGCACATTTGTCCTGCTGGGTGCTGCATCTCCTTTTTGCCATGATTTTCTTCCTTCTGTTTTACAGACTGTTAATGTTTTGAATCCACCAGGGTGGCTTTTTTTAGTTAGTTTTGTACTTTTTCCTGGTGGGCGCATCTGCTTCTATGCAGCTATTTACATGCTTGTATATGGATTCTTTGAACAGTTCTGCAGAGGCAGCAGTGTTTATGGGGCTTGCAATTTTTCCAGGTTATCACTTAGTAGTAGGAACTTAGTCTTTGAGTAGTTGCAGAATATTCCAGGATTAGCTGAGGTTCCAGGTTTTATGTTTACTTCAAAGGAGAACATTTTGTGGTCTGAACTTACCTGAGAAGGCATTACACTAGGGGCTGTGCAGCACTCTCCCATGTAGTGAGGACCAGATCCAGTATGGTTGCACCCCTGGTTGGTGTATTGACAATCTGGTCCAGGGAGATTGTGTTTACAAAATCCAGGAGACTCTGGGCTTGTATGCTTAGTGTCATATATGATTCCTGGTTATTACTGTGGCAATTAAAGTTGCCCATGAATATTTTATTTATTTATTGCATTTATTTTACATTTGTTAACTGGGGGTGTCTGACTGAGCTGAAAAGGTCCTTTTTCAGCAGAGGCCTGGGGAGAAAAGCTCCACATAGAAAAATTACAGATACATTTAGACATGATCAGTATACATACAAATTACAACAGACATGATTTTACAGTGGTATGCAGCACATCAACAGTTACAGTGGAGAGAACAAACAAAAAATATATTTAAAAATAAAGGTACTTAACAGATTTGTGGTGCACAGCTGAAATTTGGAACATAGGTAGAATGCATACATAATACACAGGTACAGTACATACATTGTAGATTAGCCAGTGTTTGTGAGAATAGTTTTCAATCTTAATCAAGTACTCTAGGTTTAGTATGTGCACCTTATCCGCTTTCACTAGCCTGGGAAGCAATCATGGCACTGCCAACTTTGCTTGAGATGAGGTCTTTATAGGAGGCTTTGGATGATGTGTTTTGAATGTTAGTGCAGACAGAGTTCCATTTTAGCCACTAAACTACTATATAGTGTATCTCCAAAGCTATTGTAGCTGTTGTTGACTTATAGTAGTAGCTTGCTTGGTGTTATTGCAATATGGTATTGGGTTGGATGGTGAATGCTTCCAATAAGTTTAAATACATGATATGGGTTTTCTGGTTCACAGATGGGGTCTATAGTTTGATAGGAAGTGGTATTGGATTTTGCCTATGGTGATTTGAATGTGGAGAAGCTCAAGTGCATTGTCCTGTTTGACCAGCTTTGAGGTATATTTATTTCTGATGTAAATTGAGACACCTCCACCTTTATTTCCTGTCTGTGTAGTAGCTTGTTTAAATGTGTGGAAGGCATTATAACCTTGCACTGTTGGTGTGCTCTCCGCAGCTTTAAACCATGTCTTAGTGTCCGCACAGATGTCAGCATTCTCTAAGGTGAAGACAGCTAGTAGGGAGTGGATTTTTTTTTTGTTTAGTCTTCTAGCATTGAGCAGCAACACCTTTAGATTTTCTTTTTTTTTTTGCTATTTTGGAAGTACTTTCAGCTTGGCATTGGCTAAAAAAGGCACTATGCGGGAGGACAATGTTTTAGCTAATATTCAAAAGCCTGGAGGTTAGAGGTAAAGACCATTGCTGGCAAAGCAGCATGGGCTGTCAACCATCACTTTCCATGCTGACAAATATTACACCCCCTTAGAAAGACACCAGAAACTCAACCAATTATTAAAGTCAGTCATCTTTTGTTCATATTGTGGCATCATCCTTGGAGAAGGTAAAATACAGCCTGGGACACATATTCTAAGAGCTCCATTGTGTTTCTCTTCATATAGTCTAGGCAGCTACATCTCAGGTCATTTAGACCCACATAGACTATGACTGGACCAATGACCTGAGTGCGTGTGTAATGTGACGGATCCTGGCCCCTTATAAGCAATTGAGTGTGACTTTGTCCTTACTCATACTGGTGAGAGGGACATCAGTGTGTCTAACAATGGAGTCCCTAATGACTAGAATGTTGGATTGCATGGTGGGTTGCCTTATGGGCTTAGAAGTAGAGGCTCCATGAGATGTGGCTGTATGTGTTGATGTGGGTGTTGTTTTGAAAGAGTGCATTCAGGGTTGATGATTGTGTTTATTATGTGCACTTCATCTGGGAGGTTTTTGGGGTTTAGGAAGGTTGCATTTAAGTGCCTCAGCATATGTGGGTTTATGTTTCTGCTTTGAATTGTGTGTGATGGGTGCAATGTGTGTACTACTGACACTCTTACTGACATTAGGAGTGCTTTTATTTGAGAGATTTGCATCCAGTGACATTGTGTATATACATCTCTCTCATACCTATCAGTTTGTTTGAGAATTAACTGGTTGTCAGTAAACATGGTGCAATTTCTTTTTTGCCTCAGGATGCCCATAATCCACCAAGCTGGCAACAGAGATAGTGAGAAAGTTCATATCCATGGCAACAGACCCTTTTTTATTAATTAGACAGTTGGAGTAAGAATGTAAAGTAATGTCAGGAGTATCTGGTTTGCAACTCTGGGGGCAGTGCTTGTCACTACAAACTAGTTGTGTGTGCAACTAGATACTGATGAAATTTCAGTGGTCCTTTTACATGAAAAATGTCAGCTCAAGGTGTCTGTGTCTATATACAGGGAACTGCCAAATAGTTGAGGGGAAACTAATATGTAGAGCCTGATGATTTATGGATAAGGTATTTAGGCAGATACTCTGAAGTTAGATGTAAATCAAACAGTACTTACTGAAAATAAAGAATTAGCTTGTCAAGAATGATGAAAGGGTGCGAGTCACCTTACTGCCTACTGCCTGACTACTACTAGTGTTGGTCTCACCACAGCTTCACTTTGTGGGTTACAATGCTCCTTTGCTTTGTCTCTTACAATAAGCAAAACTGTAGCACCAATCCCAAGATGAGAAGCAGGCCACAGCCTATTTGGTGATCCAAAGTCTTGTCCTAGATGGTGTAAGGGTCTGTAGGTTTGTTGTAGCCTTTTCCTGGTAGATGCTTTGAATAGCAACCAGACCAATCAGGAAGGCCAAGTACAGACACTCATTTCCCAACCAGAAACAGGCAGGAATCGATGCACTCAGCTCCTTCTCTCACAAGGAGCAAAATATAAGCACAATAAGCAAAATTCTAAGCTGGCTCCTATGAAGCAGTTATTAAGTTTTTTTTTTCCAGTGATCAGCAGTCCCCAGGAAGTAATGTCCTTGTGCTCCTTCTCTCACCAGAAGCAAAACAGAAGCACTCATCCCAGGACGACTACTGAGAGGTAGAATGTGGGCTCCTCAATAACTGCTGGTCTTGGAGCAGAAGTTGCAGATGTTAAAGGTAAGATAGAAAACGGGTTAATATCCGAAGAGTTGCAGTGTGCACTAAGCAGTTAGATATGAAAAAGGGGGTAATTTAAGCTTTAGTTTTCTAAGTGTATAGCCATTAATTTTTAAAAAGCAAGATTAATTGTAAGGAGGATGGACACTTTCTTTTCTGGTTCTATCAAATACAGTGGGATAGCCACTACATTTAAATGGTTGAAGGGGAGTTTTTTCACAAAATGATAATTTTGTGCTGACTCACAACAGCCAATGAAAGAGGAGAGGGAAAGAGATATGTGGTCAAATTAATATAATGGGCAGCAAAGAAGCAAGACACTTGAGTTTAAAAATACCAGAGTGGTAGTTTAAAAATACCAGGATGGGAAGGTGGGGAAAAACTTAATTTCTGTGTTACATACAACAGACAACTGTGGTTTCTTTCCTAGTTTAAATATGCAATTAAAAGCAGAATACAAATAAAACACAGGCCCCTGGATTTATGAAGCCCTGCATTGCATGCAGGATTAGTCTAAGAGCTATTTTCGACAATATGGCTGACGTGCGATCCAGGAACGAGCTCCCGGGACGTGCACATGAGCTCTTAGACTAATCCTGCACAGACCAAGCTCCTGTATGCAAATTACCCTCATTTGCAGGTGAAAACCATGCAAATGAGGGTAATTTGCAATCCAGGAAGCTGGCAGCTGTCCGTGCAGGATGAGTGCAGTCTGCAGAAATGCTGAGTGTATTTCTGCAAACTACAAAACGGAGGCATGACAGCCCCAAATAAAGTGTGCATATGATGTGTAATCCATGCCAATGGCCATATAATTGGCTATTGGCATGGAAAACAGTGTAAAAATGAAATATTTAACTTTTTTTTTGGCCGATATTGGCCGTTTAAGCTAAGGGCAGTGGTGCACAAATGGGATCAGGCTAAAAATAAAAAAAAAAACTAAAACAACCATTAAGAAGAAAATCATTATTTTGCCATAATAGTCAATGAGAGGCAGAATACAACATGGTCAGTGCAGACTGGTTGCTAAGGGGGAAGGCTGAGTGTGGGAAATGTAACTATGGATTAGCAGGCACTCCTATGCAAATGAGGGGAATGATAGAGAATCCCAGATTCCCTGTCAGTGCAAGCCTACACCCAAGAGTGTAGGACTAGGAAAACCATGAGTATATGACCTAGACATAGCTGACATCAGAAGGGGGGGTGTCAGACATGCTGTAAGCTAATTGGAGCACTATGGCTCGTGTTTGCCCTTAGCTAAGCCAAGCTAAGGCATGGGGTGTGTCTAGGGCAGTACTATCTTACACCAAGAAAATCATGGTGTACACAGGTAGAACAAGCCAAAATCCTGTAAAACCTGCTTACAGTGCATACTCATGTTTGCGCGGCACACACCAGGTGTAATTAAAAAACAAACAAACCAGGAAATAGCAGCTCTGTTCACATCTGAGCAATCTGTTTGCGTGGTGCGCCTCCAGGCTTAAACAGGAAGGCAATAGGAAGGGAAAACAGCAGCAGGAAGGTAACCAAGGAGAACTAGCTTAGCTGGCAGGTGAAATGCATCAGAATCAACCAATTACACAGGCAGCAGACCAGCCCAGCCTAGCACACCACTATAAACTATGCAAACACCTTCCCCCCTTGTTTTATCCCAAAAACTCTGCACCACCAGTGTATACAAATGGGAAAATTTTACAAAACAAAAGCAAAACAAAAAATGTTAGGGGCTGCTTTTGCTATCATAAACCAGCATGTGCAAGAGGCTGAGGGTGGTGAGGATGTGAATGCTGCTGACCAACCCACAGTGAGGAGACAGAGAAGAGTGTACAGACCCAGGGTAACCTACCAAGGGCTACATGAGCTGGAGATAGTGGAGCACTATAGGGTGGACAGGGACCTCCTACAGCAAATTGTTGAGCTGTGCTGGCCACGCCTCACACACAGAGCTAACAGAGGGGGAACCCATCCCAGTGGACACCAAGGTATGTGTAGGCCTAAGAATACTAGCTACAGGTACCTTCCAAAGGCCAACTGGGGATATGATGGGGATTTCACAGGCATCAGCATCCAGGGTACTCCACCAGTTCCTGGATGCCATGTCAGTACATGTCGGTGAGCATGTATATATCCCCAACACCTGTGAGACATTGGCCAACAATATGTGTCTCTTCCACCAAATAGCAGAATACCCTGAGGTAGTGGGTGCAATAGATATCACATATGTATCAAAGCACCACCCGGTGATAGGGGTAGGGTCTACATCAACCACAAGGGCTTCCCCTCCATCAACTGCCAGGTCATGTGCGATGCCCAGGGCATAATAATGAATGTGGGCGCTAGCTGCCCTGGAAGCTATCACGATTCCCACATCTGGCATATGACGCAGCTGTACCAGAGATTTGCCAATGGGGACATCCCACATGGTCACCTAGTGGGGGATGCTGGATATGCACTGTAGCCGTGGCTGATGACACCAATCAGAAATGCACACAAACCCAAACAAGAACTCCATAATGAGGCACACGCACAAACAAGAATCATAATAGAGTATGTGTTTGGGATGCTCAAGTCACGATTCTGGTGCCTGGACACTTCTGGAGGAGCCTTGCAGTACTCACCAACTACATGTACCCAAATCGTCCTTGTATGTGCCATGCTACACAGTATGATCCTGCAGAAACAGCTGCAGCAGGAACAGCATGCGGCAGGGCCACATAGCCCCCCACCATTGCCAAGGCCTGCACAGGCACAGAGTGACTCAGAGGAGGAACAACCTGAGTCTGCCCCAGTAGGCAGAAGGAGGTATGTCCAGTATGCCCTGGCCTTGGCAAAGAGGCAATGCATAGCACATGCACTGACACAGTAGGGACCCAGGGAATGACACCTCTCTCTGACTCACACATACAGTAAAAGGGATGCCAAACATAACACTAACTGTGCTCAACCATGTATAGGGAGTGTACTATGTGCATTCAACATAGGCAGCTCTGCAGCACCACCCTCAATACTGGGACATCCACAAGGTAAGTAACTCACACATGCCAGTTGGGGGGGTCACATACACAACAACAGTCACAGCCAGCAGGACAGGTGTAGACAAACACAAACAAATGCTATACTATGGTCTCTGAGTGAGACCTATGGGTAAACCCACCCCCCAGGCCTACACAGACAGACTACAGCAGGCCTGGCAGTCGGATGTCAGTTGTGAAGGCTAGGAAGTCAGAAACTAATATGTAGGTAATTAAACGCTAAGATCTGTAATACACTGGTATGCCTCTAGCCAGCATGATAGGTAAGACTACAGACTGAAATGGAGTACCCAACATACCAGTACAGTCCTAGCAAATGTGTACAAGTGTCAAGTGTGGCTCACCCATCCTACATAGACTTATAGCAACAGTCAGGTGCCCCCCCCACTCCTGTGTAGAAATGTAGAAATAGTCAGGTGTGTCCCTTCCATCCTACATACAGATATTGTAACAGTCAGGTGTGGCCCCCAAACCTGTGCACAAATGTAGAAACAGTCAGGTGCCACCCCCTGCTATGCAGAAATCTAGCAGCAGTCAATGCCAACTGACTGATGGCTACCCTGCAGACACATCATGCTACCTGTCGGTGTACAACACAAAGGTCAGCACCACACTACAAACCACCTACACTTGATCCACACACGCAATACAGACAGCCATACTGGACAGGCTCACACACTTAGAGAAATAAAGGCAATGTTGGTCAACAGCATACTGAAAGGTCATAGTGGGCATGCTCACACACTTAAACACATGAAGGCCATTACTGCAAACACCAGTGGACCAGACATATCTGGCAGTTGCAGTTGTTTTTGTGTAGACACTTAGTATGCATCATTCATGCCTTGCACACACAGTGAATAGGAATACAGACATATATGTCAGGACAACACACTAAAATAAGCCATATATGTGTGGAAGAGGGTCACTGTGACAAGGAGCCATCCAGGCCTGTCACACCCAGCACACAGCCAAAGGGCCCCAAAACACATGAGGTACAGATGTCTCCCACTGCAGATACTAGCCACCAGTATCTGTCAGCATTGCAGACTATGTGGTGCATGTGCCAGCTGTGCAACATGACTGTACAAGGAAGTAGTCATCTAGTAGCTGCATACACGTACCTGTGACATATGATCCTGTGTGTGCTGGCATGTGGCATGTCAACCCCTAGATGAATGTGTTATGGCCCATGCACACACTGCCCTCCCCATAGCCCTACTATAACAAGCCTGCTGAGGTTATCCAATGTGAAAAACACCTTTGGGAGAGCTGTAGCCCAGTAATCGCTGTAGTGTGTCCTGTAACTGTGTACTGTTGTACTGTGATAAAGTAGTTAGGTAGGTGTTCTAACCACATACATGGTAAGTGTGTGTTTGTCCGTCTGTCTCTGACTGAGTAGGGGAACAATGCTTTTTACAGTACTCACACTCCTTACAATTCATATACTCAACTTTGGCAAGGCTGCTGATGTCACCCACCTAGAAATACACCTCTGGGAAGGTTGTATCCCACTAATCTCCATAGTGCATCCTGTAACTGTGTATTGCTGTAGTGTGATAAAGTAGTTAGGTAGGTGTTCTAACCCCAGACCTTGCAACTGTGTGTGTGCGTCTGTTTGTCTCTGACTGAGTAAAGAGCAATGTATTTTAGGGTACTCACACTCCTTACAATTCATATACTCAACTTTGGCAAGGCTGCTGATGTCACCCATGTAGACATACACCTCCGGAAAGGTTGTATCCCACTACTCTCCGTAGCATGTCCTGTAACTGTGTACTGCTGTAGTGTGATAAAGTAGTTAGGTAGGGGTTCTAACCCCAGACCTGGCAACTGTGTGTGTGTTTGTCCCTCTGTCTCTGACTAAGTCATATACTCAACTTTGGCAAGGCTGCTGATGTTACCCACCTAGAAATACACCTCTGGAAAAGCTGTAGCCCAGTAATCTCTGTAGCGCATCCTATAACTGCTACTGCTGTAGTGTGATAATGTAGTTAGGTAGGTGTTCTAACCCCAGACTTGGCAACTGTGTGTGTGTGTGTGTGTGTGTGTGTGTGTGTGTGTGTGTGTGTGTGTGTGTGGTGTGTGTGTGTGATAATGTAGTTAGGTGGGTGTTCTAACCCCAGACTTGACAACTGTGTGTGTGTGTCTGTCTGTCTGTCTGTCTCTGACTGAGTAAAGAACAATGCATTTTAGGGTACTCACACTCCTTACAATTCATATACTCAACTTTGACAAGGCTGCTGATGTCACCCACCTAAAAATGCACCTCTGTGAACATTGTAGCCCAGTAATTTCTAAAGCATGTTCAGTAACTGTGTATTGCTGGAGTGTGATTTAGAACTGTGGAAGGGTTCCATCCCCAACCATGGCAGTTCTGGATGTTATGTGTGTGTTTCAATGTCTGTGTACAAAGCAATGCATTATAGGCTAGCCACCTGCAGTACATTTGAAATGCCCTACTTTGGCAATCCTGCTGATGTCATCCCTTGTGAAATACACCTTTGGGGAAGGAGTTCTCAAGTAATCCCTGTGGTGTGTCCTATAACAGCTCCATGATGTAGTGTTATGTAGACCTTTATCATGGGTTCTATACCGACAAATGCAGGTTGTAGATGCTTTGTGTGTGTCTCACTGTCTGTGTATTGAGCAATGCATTTTAGGGTACTCACTCGCAGTACATTTGAAATGTCCTACTTTGGTAATCCTGCTGATGTCATTCATTGTGAAATACACCTTTGGGGAAGGAGTTCCCTAGTAAAATCCCCATGGTGTGTCCTATAACAGCTCCATGCTATAGTGTGATATAGACCTTGGTCATGGATTCTATACCCACACATGCCGGTTGTGGATGTTTTGTGTGTGTCTCACCGTCTGTGTATTGAGCATTGCATTGTAGGCTACTCACTCGTAGTACATCTCTATTATCCCTGTTCCTGCCCTGGCTGCTGCATGTCCCTGGCCCCAGAGGAATGTCTCTATTCTCTCTACCTCCTATCCTGCACTAAAGGACCTTGCCTGGTCTTTAAGGACCCCTTTCATCCACTTCCAGCCATCCCAACACCTGGCCAAATATTTTTGCTGCCCCAGTGATTTGTTTTTTCCCTGTTTCTAATGGATTAAGAAACTTTCTATCTTCTATCCTGCACTAAAGGACCTTGCCTGGTCTTTAAGGACCCCTTTCATCTACTTCCAGCCATCCCAATGCCTGGCCAAAGATTTTTTCTGTCCCAGTGATTTTTTTGCCTGTTTCTAACAGATTAAGAAACTCTCTACCGCCTATCATGCACTAAAGGACCTTGCCTGGTCTTTAAGGACCCCTTTCATCCACTTCCAGCCATCCCAACGCCAGGCCAAATATTTCTGCTGCCCCAGTGATTTGTTTTTTCCCTGTTTCTAATGGACTAAGAAAGTATATTCCACCCGGGTCCAACTTCTTTACGCAGATCTGTTTAATTTACACTTCACCTAGTATAGGTTGTGGACTGTTTCTGTTTAATTTATACTGTACCAAGTAGAGATAGTAATTAAGCCACTGAGTCAGGAAACCAGCAGCCATATGCCTCTCTATCTGTGTTCCTACTGCCATTTTCTCATACCCCAAGAACCCATTATCTGATTCACCTCTACCTGCTACCTTTATCACAGTTACCTTGTTGCATTCTGCTTTCTGCCCACTAGGAGGCACTCCAAGCTAGCCTTAGGCTATAACTATTCCCCCACTTTCCCTAGTTTCTTCTCTGGATCTTCTCCTAGACTGTTCCCCTTGAATAGCTGCTAATCTTCCTGCATTGTCTTGCTGCTCTTATCTCTTTCACTTCACACCCTCTAGCTATATTACATCTCTTTTATTTCTCCCACTCCACTATCCTTTTCTACCTCCAACCTGCTTTACCAAACTCTACTTACCTGTGATCACCTTCACTGCATCAGGAACCTGCTACTCTCTGATTGTTTCTGCTAACTCTTCCTCTACCTGCTCTACCCCCTCCGTTCGCCCTGCAGGCTCACTCTGCTCCCCTACCCTACCCCCAATTCCCACCCACCCCCAGTGCTATTAGCTTTACAGTTCTGATGCCACACCCCTACCCCTTAACTACCTTATCACTAACTACTTCCACTTAACACCCCCACCCCCAACTGCAGGTACTCCTTAAAGTAACTTAACACCTTTACACCCTCTCCCTTACCTGTCCATACTATATCATCCTGTATTTACCAACTACACATAACTTCCTTTCCTATTGTAACCTTATATTAACTCATATTAAACCTTTTTCCTTAGTCCACTCTACCTCTTTCAGCTCTCTCTCCTTCTGGCTCCTTTATTTTCACCTGATTCTAGACACCTTTATTTCTACATAATACAAGACACCTTCCCTCATCTTGCTCTACATTTTCCTATTCATCCTAATGGCCTCTAAACACAACTCTATATACACATACCTCCTACTCTTACCTACTATTCTAGCTTCCCTAACTCTAGCATTCTCACTGACCTTCTTTGAACATTTTTCTCTGCCTGAACAGCACCACCCCCACCAACAAACTCAACCAGTATCACTTATAAATTCCCTCAACCACATTAATATAACCTCTACGTCTAACTATATACTTCCAAAGTACCATAGATCTACCCATATTACTTACTTCCTTGACAGGAATCCCCCTAACAACTACTATAAAATTGTAAAAATAATACAAAAACCTCAACAACATCCCCTATTAGATGGTGATATTCATCCAAACCCTGGCCCCAGTACAGGACTTACCAGTAACCCACAAAAGCAAAAATCCCACACCACCTTTACCCCAACAAGATCATCTAACTCCTTCCTGATAGCTCACCTTAACATCTGTAGCATTAACAATAAAATATCCCACCGTCATGCACTCCTAGATGTGCACACATTTGATATCCTCTGTATTACTGAAACTTGGCTTAAACCTTCAACCAAGGACCATGAAATTACCACCCCCAGGATATAAAATCCTAAGATGTGACCACATTGCTAAAAATGGTGGGGGTGTAGCCATTTTGTATAAATCAGAACTCCAAGTTTTGCTCTTCAATGTGTCACTTCCCTCAAACTCCAGTGCAGAAACCCTTACAGCTAAACTTCAAATCAACAACTCTAAACCCATCTATAAAATCTGTTCCTATTTTCCCCCTGGAAACAACATCAGTGCACATGAAAATATACTTGGTGGCATATCTACCCACCTACCTCAGGAAACCATTTTGCTAGATGACTTTAATATAGACTGGGCTACCTGTAGCTCCCCCAATCCCATCAACCACATGAACCTTTATGGTTTCTCACAAATGATAACCAACCCTACTAGAACCCACAAACAAAGTGGTAAAGAAACCACCCTTGACTGGATCCTCATAAACAGTCACCCTAGTACTTATAAGCTAGGAACCCTTCCAGATGACATCAGTGACCATGCTGTAACCTATATAATTAAACGAAAACTTCATAGCCCTAATGCTAGTATTTTCAAAACCCCCATTCTAAAAAAAACTTTCATCCAGAGAACTTCCAAACAGAACTAAAATCATGTGACTGGTCACCACTGCACCATCTTCAACTTGATGAAGCAGTGACCTATTTTAATGCTAGATTCCTTCAAATCCTAGACTACCATGCCCCCTATCGCTCTTCCCGAATAAAGACCAAAACTGCCCCATGGCTCACAAAACAAACTAGGCAAAAAATCCTCCTAAGAAATAAAATTTGGGCCAAATGGAGAGCCTCTAAAAGCCCATCAGATCACCATTACTTTAAAGAATTAAGAAATACCACCAAAAAAGAAATTCTGCTAGACAAAAAAAAATTTTACCTCTACCTCCAACAAACCCACAAACAAAAACCACAAAATTTCTGGTCAGCTTTGAACAAACTACTTCAGCCAGGGCACTCCAAGACTGCTACCCCATCAGGAATTACCCATAATAACTCTAAGCTAATCACTGATACCTTTAACGGCTACTTTATAGAAGCCATTCAAACTCTAGCTAATACTCTATCACCCACTAGCACCCTCCTATCTAATACCACAATAAATCCAGTTCCTTCCTTTCACATACAACCAGTACCTACATCCCTCATTTGTAACCTCCTTCAAAATCTCAAGCCATGCTCCCCTTCTGCTGACCGTCTACCAGCAGAATACCTGCAAATTGCAGCTAAAGCCATTGCCTACCCTATTTCTATCCTTATAAATAGAACTATTTCAGAAAGCAAAATCCCTTTTATATGGAAGGTCTCTCATATTATCCCTCTACATAAAGGTGGGACATCAACTGATATTTCCAACTTTAGACCAATCGCCCTACTCTCTCCAATAGCTAAAATAATGGAAAAATGTATCCACTGACAACTACTTGACCACCTCCTCCACAACAATTTACTTGCTAACTGCCAACATGGCTTCAGACCATTCCCATAGTACAACAACTGCCCTGCTATCCTTTTATGACTGTATAAACAAAAATCATAACAATAACTCTCTTTCCTCTGCACTATATCAACCTTTCAAAAGCCTTCAATATGGTCAACCATAATCTGCTTATTGAGGTACTAAAAGCCCATTCACTGGACATGCAGGCATTACTCTGGTTTAAATCTAATTTAGACAACTGACAGCAAGTAGTCCTTTGGGATAATAAGCTTTCAACTCCCCTCCCTGTAAACACTGGAGTATCTCAAGGCTCAATCCTAGGCCCTCTTCCTTTTCAATGTTTATTAATGAACTAAATACTAAAATTTCTCAAGCCATCTGCATACAATATGCTGATGATTCAACTTTAATATGCTCAGCCAGGTCCTCAACCTCACTCCAGACCCTCACCCAAACTGTATTTAATATTGTGGAAAATTGGTTCATGCAACACTGTCTCCTCCTGAACCCAAAAAAACAAAATTACTACTCTTTGCTCCTACTCAAAAATCACCACAAATTCACTTCACAATAACTTCTAACAATGGAACTACCATATCCCCTGATACTACAACCCATCTCCTGGGGATAACCATAGACAACAACCTTAGCTATGATGACCATATTAACACTACCATAAAATCTGTCAACAAAAAAATTAGATTCCCTTTACAGAATCAAACCCTTCCTTACACCAACAGCCAGAACCACTATTGCCCAGACCCACCTGATCTCTACCCTGTTCTATGCTTCTGCCATTTATACCAATCTTTCTAAAAACAACCTTAACAAACTTGTTACTAGCTATAACAACATAGCCAGATTGGCCTCTAGCAACCCTTTCAGAACCCACCACTGTCTCAACCTCAAACAATTGGGATGGTTAGAACTGCAGCACCAACTACTCTGTCATCAACTTACTATAACCCAAAAGATACTTTACCACCCTAATAATACCCCAGTCCTCACTAATCTGACTACCCCTTACAAAAACTTTACAACTCTTCTCTCAGCTAATAAGCTTCTAGTTTCCACTATTAAATCTAATAACAAAGCTGGGGACTCACTTTTCACTAACACAGTGGGAAAAGCCTGGAACCAGCTTCCAAGTGAACTTTCTACTCTCTCTTCCACACATCTTTTTAAAAAACATCTTAAAGAATATCTTAAAACTCATCGGCTTTGTCCCTGCACAAACCCTGACTAATTATCCCCTTTACCTATCTTGCTCTCCCTTTACTCCACTTCTCTACTGTACTATGTTGCCTACCTTTCCTAACAATTAAGCTAACCTCAAACCAAGAGGTAATAAGATCTCTGTCCTAGTACAAAAAAAAAATCTTTGTATGTTTTTTTCCTCTCAAATGTTGTTTATTTCTGTATTTGATCTTAGTTTATCCCCACTAAATGACTTTGTACACATTTATTTCTCTCAAATATTATCTGCATTTGATCACAGCTTAATCCCACTAAAGGACATTGTACACATCTTAAGTACAATCTATATTTTATATTAATACTGTATAATAAGTTACTGCCTATGCTTGGAGCTTTTCTCCCTGGGCCTTTACTGAAAATGGACATGTATCCGGTCAACAAATGTAAAATAAAATAAAATAAAATAAATAAATAAACATTTAAAATGCCCTACTTTGGCAATCCTGCTGATGTCATCCCTTGTGAAATACACTTTTGAGGAAAGGAGTTCTCTAGTAATCCCCATAGCGCATCCTATAACAGCTCCATGCTGTAGTGTGATATAGACCTCAGTCATGGGTTCTATGCACACAAATACCCGTTGTGGAGTTTTTGTGTGTGTCTCACTATCTGTGTATTGAGCAATGTATTTTAGGCTACTCACTCGCAGTACATTTGAAATGCCCTACTTTGGTAATCCTGCTGATGTCATTCATTGTGAAATAGACCTTTAGGGAAGGAGTACTCCGGTAATGTCTGTGATGCATACTATAACTGTGTAGTGCTGTAGTGTAATCAACTAATTAGGTAGGGGCTCTGCTCCCACACATGACAGGTGTGTGTGTTTGTAACTTGTATCCTGTGTAGAAGTGGTTTTGAATGTGTGACACCTGTGGCCAATGTGGAGTGGATTTTGCATATTTCTTATATGGTGGCCCTACGATATATATCAATGTCAACCATACTGGGATAACAGATGTTAAATAGGTGAGAGGCTGGGGTGCAAAGCCATACCCATACTTGTGACATCAAGGCCAGACAATCACAGTTAGCAACCCCAGTATTACCCAGAGCACACTCTCAACCCATATCTCATACACACACATGCCTAGGCAACAGCCAATATGTGAGTAGTGCACTGCATATTGGCCACTGATAGTAACTATGGAGTGAGAGCAGTGAGATACAGAGGGCATATCACCCTGCCCATCTGTCCAGTATGCACGTACATGCAGACAGTGCACCTTCCCCATGTTCCCCAATGGACACTTGCACCACCTGTGGTGTCATCACATGTGACCCACAACGGACATACCATGCCTAACAACATGCCCTGTATGGACAAATGCCACTGACACCAGAGAATGCTGTTAGCATGCCATCAATGTAGGTGCAGGGTAAACCTGCTGCCCATTACCAGTACCTGCCACAGGTGGGCAAGACTGGCACATCTGATGATAATCTGTGTTCACAACATGGGCCAGATACCCCAGGTACAGCTCCACATGTCACTGTACATGCATGTGGGAAATGTGCACATCCTAGACACCATCCATGTCATGGAGTAAGAAACACATATATGGGAGGGGATGCACATCACCGGGCACACACAATAGCCTTCCAGGTGACTGGATGGGGGATACAATACCCACCTGTGTGGGCAAATGCAGAAACGACAGTCCTGAGCCACAATGCAGACCATTGTCATGTGGCCTGATGCTAAGGTATACCCATCACCTACCCTTGTATAGCCTGCTGGCACAGTTGACCACCACACAACCGTGCAGACATGCACCCATGCATGTCAGTACTGACTCCCAGTGTGTTTGTGTGTGCGTTGTATTGTGTGTATGTCCACATCCACACTCACTACAACCTCCCTGGGCATACTGAAGCATGCTGTCTGATGTCTGACACCTCCTCATAATCTTTGCCCATATGACCTCCATATGACCCATGTGGTGCATGTAATACCTGCACATTGATGTGTTGTGGCAATCCCACTAGTGATGAGTTGTACTCCTGGCCCTGCCTAGTGTGTCAATGTGTGTGCGTCCCTGTGAGAGTGTGGCTGTGTTGACAGTGGCACCTGTTCATGCAGACAGGCATGTGTACCTCACCTACCATATATCTACCGTATCCCTGTTGCAGATGTCACTCACCATCACATATATGTTCTGAGGGCTCGACAGCAAGTAACCCATGTGGTGCATCCAATAACTGTACTGAGTTGTAATAGCACTACATAGTTGTCAGGGGTTTGATACCCTGTGTTGGTAAGTGCGTGACACAAACATGCTTCAGTTTTACTCTCCCACCCCTCCCTGACATATATTTGCCTCTGTCTGCCTCCCCCACTCCCTCTCTGGTGGATGTGGAGACCCACACCTGCTTTGCTTAGGGAGCAGCATGTGTATTTTAAGTGATGTAGGACAGTGTTGAGCCAGTCTGTCTGTAGCCTGCAGAGTGCATTGTTACATGCCTAGCATCTGCATGAATTGCAGCCCTCCCCTCTCTGATTGCATGTGGAACAGCTGTGGTAACATTCCCATAGCCAATTGCATGGAAATACACTCCAATATCTAGGAACATCATGGTGGTGTTGGCTCTTTTCATTCACTGTGAGCAGGAACTAGGTCTGTTGTTTGGCAAACAGCATCTCAGATGGATTGGGGATTTACCTCTGACAACATACACTGTGGAAAGAGGGCAAAAAACAGGAGGAGGATGTGCCTGACCTGACTACAGACTGTAAGTGCTGCTATACTGCATTTGGAGTAATGTTAGTTTAACAGTGTTTGCTTGGATATGGCTGTCATACATGTCGCAATACCTGCCATGTCAGTTACATGTATATGAGGAATCCCCATCTGCAGGGTCATCTGCAGACTGGGCAGTGTTGTGCCTTTCATTTCATGTATTAGCCATGGAGTACCTATCTGTGGAATGCAGAAGGTAGTGTGAGGATTGCCGTCTGTAGATGGTGAAGGCTGTGACAGTTACTGACTTCATATCCCTCATACAACATATGTTGCAACAACCCCCGTTACAATGGTTAATGTATGAGGTTATCACAGCACATGCCTATATTGGCCCTGTGTATGTGCTGTCAGCCACACCTCTGTCAACCTTTGTACATATGTCATGCATGAAGTGGTGCATATGTGCTGTACACCATAAATAGTGTCGTCATATCTTATAAGAAGCCAGTGATATATCTGATTGCTACATATGTTATGTACAGTAGGGATTATATTTCATGACATAACCTGGACATTCTGTGGATGTTTGTACAGTACTGAGGTCTGTGTAGTGATGGTGAATGTCGGCAGTGTGTGTATTGTTAATATGGACTGTAGCCTGTGTACAGACTGTAGTAGATGTCATTGTTCTAGTTCCCCTTCTATTTGATGTTACCTGCTGCCCCACTGTATGGTACCATTTTGGCGTACATGTTTGTAGGGCCATACACACAAATGTCCCATATCACAGACAGCCATTAGACCAAACTGTGTAGCAGCCCAGTATATGTAGGGTCATTCTGTGAGTGACGCATATGAGGATGGTGTAGAACAGATAGTCCATATACTGTAATATTATGCTAGCTTACCATATGTGGCTGTGGTTGTGTTCACATTGGTTGTGGTTATGCACTTTCACACAGGTGTATCTTATCCTGTGCTGTGACATGCCTGTTGAGCCTGCTATATATGCAGGTACATGTGCATTCCCCCATAGAAGATGTAGGACAGTGTTGAGCCAGTCTGTCTGTAGCCTGCAGAGTGCAATGTTACATGCCTAGCAGCATAGTGTATCTACCCAGTGAGATGCCATGTGCAGATACTTGCAAGATGTACTGCTGCTGGGCCTCCCTTAACAGTCATGTATGTCAGAGCAGTGGGATGCTGTACAGGTGTATGTCAATATCTAGTGGGTAGTATGTGTCCATGTCTCCCCTGTACCAGCAGTCATTCTGTGTCAGGCCAGACAGGAGTGTGTGAATGCAAAACCTATGGTGGCAAATGTATACCAGTCGTTATGTGTTATACCCATCTACATGGCTGTCTATATCCATATTTTCAGGCCTGGTACACATGTTGTGCACAAAGGGATTATGTGTATACCTCTGAACTGCACAGGGTGTGTCCAAAGTTCCACATATATTGGCCAGTATCTCTGCTGCACTCTACAGGGGCATTACATGCTAGTGGCGGTACTTTACAATGATTTCCTTAGGATGTCTGTCAGTAGCCAATGGCACACATGTTATAAGCAGATGTGACCTTCCACACACACCATGTCTGTGAAGACAATCCCAATGACAGTAGCAATAATCTACTAATATACCTGTTATACATACCTGACATACCCTTGCACTACGACTTTGGGACTATAGAGGCAGGGGTAAGGCTACATTCCATGTCCAGGACATATGGTGGAAATATATGTATATATAAGATTACAGATGTGTACTGCTTCCAATTACCACTGTCATGGCAACCGCCCGCTATAAATCCCTACAGCATGTGTGTGTGGTCCCTTTACATTTCCTGTGTGATGGACATCCTTCCTGTGTGTGGGCATCAGTGTTACAGACAGCAGTTAGCAATACCTCTTACAGGAGAAACTGCACACTCAGGGCGGCCACATATTTGTAGGAGGGTCAGGAACTACAGACAGACTGTGAGTAGAGTTGTATTATGCTTTGCATAGTACTGGTGTTACAGTGTGTGTGTGTGTACATACTAGTTTACCTTGGAATGCAGTCTGTCTGCATAGCTCACTACTGTGGGCCTATCCTTTTGATGGACAGAGGTATGCCTATCGTGTTGTCCATCCACCACACAGGTCCTGTGGCAGATATTACACTGGCAGTGTGTGTGTCAAGTGCTATCAGTACATGGATATATCCATTTCTGTTTCTAACCTCAATTCCCAGAGTAAGGGTATGTTGCAGACGACCCTATAACACCATGAAATTGCTTAGTGTATGGCAACAGTGTTCCACATATATGCCTGTGTTCCAGCCTGTGTCCTCCATCTACATACCAAGCTTTGCACATATGTCATGCTGTTGGGGGGTTGTTCTGTAGTGGGCTGTGAGTATATCACACTGCCATTGCTGCCATTAGCCCACTGCTGTTGTATCCCCCGCACATACAGTGGGGCTGGGGCCATATATGTGTAGATGTCATCTACACAATACATGTGTGCCCTTATGCACTCCAGAGGCCAGTGTATGTAACAGAGGTATATGGCCCTGTATTATTGAGTCTAGGTAGGGAGCACCATAAATGACCCAGGCTGTTACAAAATGTGGGGGTATCAGGGGTGTGCTGATGCAAGGTATCTGGATGTACAGTACTGTATACTTCACCTATATTTACATTACTTACATGAATTGGGGTACTGCAAGCCTCCTGCCATATGGACTGTTCTGCTTGTCGGTGTGCTTGTGATGGTGTCAGTCATGTCTTGTTATGTAACAGTGACAACCCATGTGACCACATAACGTGTTTACCACCTACTGAGTTTGTACAGAGTGTAGATAGAGGCTGCTGAACTACACACCTGCAGTACATACTGTTGATTGTTTGGTATCCTGTGGCCCAGTCTGTGTTCATTATTGTACAATTTGAAGGGCTTGGCCTGGACAGCAACAGTTCTGAACCTTTCCAGACTACTGTATTAGTGTAACTGTTTCACAGTTGCAGTACTCTGTTTATATGGTTGTCAGTCTCTGATCAGCTATATGACATGGCGTATAGAACTGTAATACTACACAATGAAAGGTTTCCCATTTCTGAAAACCTGTGTGTGGTGTCTTTCCTATGACCTCTCTATGGGTATATGTTGCAGGCAACGAGTGACATTTGTATGGGTGGCCCATACAGTGTCCAGTTGTTCAGGTGTTAACTGTAGGCATAGTGGTTGTTCCATATTGTGTGCACCTTCTACATATGTATCTTACTGTACATATATCTGTGTGTGTATGTGTAATCACATGTGTATGTATATATATATATATATATATATATATATATATATATATATATATATATATATATATCTGTATCTGCATATCTGTGTCTGCGTATCTGTATCCAGGGGATGTTGATGGCTTCCACATATTACATTTCCTATGGGTGGCAGACTGTACTTGGTAGTGGTTTGCAGGGGGCATGTGTTTGGCTGTGGGGGGATGCCTGTTCATATGAGACGCATAGTGTGTGGGGCCTCTCAGCCCCATTAATGGTGCATGTGGACATATGTGTTTTTCTTAATCTGCCATTGCTATCTACAGATATATATATATATATATATATATATATATATATATATATATATATATATATATATATATATATATATGTATCTGCTAACATATATATATATATATATATATATATATATATATATGTATATATATGTCCATATATACCTGTATAGATATATATCTGTGTACACACATGTAACGTGCTGTGTATATGTACACATATAGGTGTAGACACATATATGTATCAATTTAGGCATACGCATGTATATATGTGCATCTATATTGATATATATGTATATAGTGCTCTCTCTCTCTCTCTCTCTCTATATATATATATATATATATATATATATATATATGTTGTACCTGTTTAGATATTAATATATTTACACACACAGACATCTAGGTGTTGGAATACATTCTCTGTACTGTTGTACGACAGGACTGGATGATATGTTTGTGAAACCATGGAATTTTTTTGTATCTGTTATGGTTTAGTGGTAAATCACCCTGTCTAGGATGTGCAGGATGCTTGGGTTCGTGCCTTGCAAGAGCTATTTATTTTGTTGCTGGGCAGAACATGGCCTGTTGGATACAGAGTGATTAAGGCACTTTAAAGCAGTTGTAAGCAGGTTTGCGTGGGTTTGCGTGGAGCTAAGCAGTGCCTACATAGGTTAAGCAATTTAGACGCAAACAGAGTATAAGACACTGTAAACGGAGGTTAGCAGTGCTTACCTTTGCTTACAACTGTTTTAAAGTGCTTTGATCGCTCTATATCTAATGGACCATGTTCTGCCCAGCAACAAAATGAACAGCTCCTGCAAGGCTCGAAACCAGGACCCTGCACACTATACACAAAGTAATTTACCACTAAGCCATGGCAGATATGCATAATCATGATGTTTTCGCATACATATCACCCAGCCCAGGTATTCAACACTACAGGGAATGTATTCTACCATGTAGATGTATGTGTGTGTGTGTGTGTGTGTGTGTGTATATATATTTATATTTAAATGGATATAACATATCTATATATGCAGATATACCTATAAAAAAAAAAAAAAATATATATATATATATATATATATATATATATATATATATATATATAGGAACACTTCACATAATCGAATTTCTGAAATCTCAAATTTCATATGGTCGAAACCATATGATCGAGATTTCAATAAATCGAATATGTAAAGTGTTAAAAAAATAAGACCTTACTTATATTAAAATGTTATGTGGACACAGAGGCAAGGATTCCTGTACAGTCTGTGTGCACGTAATGTTTTTATCTTTTCTGCGGTGTTGACAGGAAGTGGGAAATCTCCTTTTGCTTCGCATACAGCAAAATGGGAGATTTTCCTTTTCCCCACTGTAGCGCAATCTCGGAGTTGGTATATTTAAGTAGGGTGTGGGGGCACAGCCCCTTATAGTGCAGGGCGAAGCCCCCCTGCAAAAACGGTGTTTGAGGTTTTTTTTTTTTTTTACGGTTTCATTTCAGAAGTTCGAGTTTCCAAAACTCGATCTTTTGGTCTCGGTTATATGAAATTCGAGATTTTGGGGATTCGAGCTTCTGAAGTGAATATATATATATATATATATATATATATATATATATATATACATATACATATATACATAGATAAACATACATCTATAGATATATATGTATACATCCATATGTCCACATATATACAGCAATATATTTATATATATATATATATATATATATATATATATATATATATATATATATATATAGATATAGATATATATATATGTGTGTGTGTGTGTGTGTGTGTGTGTGTAAGCATATATATGGTTCACCTTTATAAGGGAGAAAATCATGTCTCCGAAAGCTGGAAGGCTGAAAGTAAGTTTTCAACAATGCACAATCTTGGAATAAATGCATCGAATGTGCAATGAGCAAATGTCAGTATGCATTCACTCACTGCAGATTCAGCATTTTGGGTGCAGCTGGCACTGTAGTGGGGATAGGGAAAATGTCCCTTTCTCCACTGTAGTGTGAACTCGGAGTTAGAATATCAAAGTATGGGGGTTGTGGGGGGCCCAGCCCCCCAGATGGGGGTGCAGGGGGGCTTGCCCCCCTGCATTATGATATGTATTCCAGCTTGTAGTTTGAAAATCAGTGAAGCTGCTTTTCGATTTTCGATAGTTTTGAATTGTGGTGCAATTAGAAATGAAGGATTGATCCTCTCAGTTTGCGGAAAGGGCCGTTTGAAGAAATGATTGTCTCCCTTTCAAAGGTAAATACATATATATCTATATAGGTATATATGGACATACATCTGTAGATGACATTGGGAACATAACCACAACATATAAGTCCACATGCACCATTGATGGGATTGAGAGACCCAAACAACATGCATCTGGCATGGATAGGTATCCCCCCATACCCAAACACATCTGGCCTGCAGTACACTACCAACCATAGCAGATTCCATAACCAGGACCCTACACAACAAGGGCAGTACATGTTAACAGTACTCAACCGTAGACTGTCCCTCAGCTAAGGCCAACAGTGATGAGGTATGCAGAGGCAGTGTGACTGTATGTGTGGATGGGATGGATACCTCTGGGATGTCAATTGGTGGCCCAGCGGCAGCCCCTGATGACCCTGCCTGTGCATCAACACACCTATTCTCATGGTCACTGTCTGCATCAGTGACATCAGATTCCCTGCGGGAGGGACCCAGCCCCACATCGCCACCTGTGAGGGGAAAACAGGGAACAGACTGTAAGACCTGTACACATCACTGCTAAACAGTATACACACACACACACACACACACACACACACACACACACACACACACACACACACACACACACACACACGTGTGTGCAGACATGGCCACACACACACAGACATACACACATGCAGTTAACATACATGACAACCCATACACTCCACCAGACAGCACCTACAGACAACTCCAGCACCACAATAACACACACAATAGTAGGTGATGGTGCAGTACAGTATCATACACAAACCTGTAATTACACATGTCAGCATGCAAGACATGTGGTGCTCAACAGCATGCAGTGCTACTGTAGTTAATACCCATTACCAACATTATACATGGCTGTGATGCATGGCTTCTGTTAGTAGGTGATGGCCCTCCCCCTGGAACACACTGCACCCATGTCCACAGCATTGCTGTGCATCTGTTCAACACCCTGGTGTGTACTGTGCACCATACCTCACAGGTGTACTCACCATTGCAGAATGTGTATCTGTGTGTCAGTTATGTTTCCTCTGCTGCTCACAGCCTCTGTGTATTTCTGGATTATATGTGGACACATGTGTTTTGTGAATGCCTGATGTGTATTCACAGATGTCATCATCAGTGGTGCATGTATGAGTGATAGAATGCCATTAGACCAACCACAGACACAATTTACTGTACCTAAGGTGAGTGTAGAGACCATTATTGACATGGCACTCTCTTCCATGACATGCCATGGTGCAACACTACTGCATATGGCAACACTACACATACCTGATATGTGACATATGACCTAGGCAGTAAATTGCATTACAAACCATATGTGTCAGTTGTGCAGATGCTGATTGGGATGCATACTGTTTGTGGCTGCATATGTGTGCACACACATATCATGATGGTGTATAGCAATAACTGCTATGTGTACTACTGCGGTCACAATACCTGGCAGGGGTATAGTAGCATGGGTCATCATCATGAGCCAGTAGTTGGTCAGTCAGGCCTAAAAATGTTCCCCAAACCTACGCTTTGGCAATGTCCCACCATTATGCAGGTCATATCTGTATTGAGCCCTGTTTGATGTTGCCTGTGGTACCCATAGGTTCATAGGTGACTACTGGTCTATTGGTCCTGGGGCCTACATAAGCCTAGCCACAGGGGTTCCCAGCCATGTGCCACCCAATAGTGTTATTCCCCTATGTCCCTGTCAGGCTGTGGCACAGACCCACTACCCAGGGTGAATTCCCCATTTCCCATCCAGTTGTCAAGTGTTTTTGTAAATAGGGCCAATAAGTAGCATTGCCTGCTATGAGTGGGTAGTCTGTTCCAGAGTGTGGGAATTCCCCAGGACAGGGCCCTATCCCTCCAGTATGTTCTGTGTAATGTGTTGATGAGGTTTAGGACCCTGGAGCGTGTGTTTGCAGAGGGAGTGGGATTTATTTATGTGTAGCATGTTCAACTGCTCTGTGTATGACATAGCTGTGTATGTTAGGCAGATGGCAGCTGTGCCTGGGCAATCTGCACTGGAGTGTAGCCACAATTGTCTGAGATGGTCTGTGTATTGCATGTGTTTGAGGCTGGTAATCCCATTAATGAGGTGTGTGCTCTGTCAGTGAACATGTACAGCATGTATTATGGGTAGGTGTGTTAGATGTGTACATGGCCTACAACTTAGCTATGACATGCACAGTGAATTGCCAAGCATAACCTTAAACCATACTCACCAACATCCAGTCGTTGCCTTGTTGGTGTCCCAGAGGTACCAACATTGAGATGAGATAGAGTTGATGTCAGTGGCCACAGCTGTGGCATTCCTACAGGGTGGATGCAATATTACAGTAAAATAACAGCTGATGTCCACAGTACTACAGAGTATGCACAACTGATTATCAGTACTACACAGCAACAGACTCCACATCTCACATGGGCATGGTCTACCTGTACAGATGCATACACAACAGTGATCTACTGATATGCCCTGTAACATTACCTGCATGCTCTATGTCTGGTGTGTGGGTAACACCCACCTCCATGACTGTATATGTCTGTAGCTCTTGTGGGCAGGCAGGTGCCACCAGGCTCATGATCAGCTCCTCCACTCTGGTGAGGGGGGGAATGGATGTTATGGCCTCCCCTGTTGCAAGGTGGTCACCCTGCACTGCAGCGACACAGTGACATACATGGTGGAGCAGGTCACTATAATGATGGTGGACCTGCTCATACATATGGCTGTGCATCCCCACCTCATTCACCCTACAGACTGCATCGTTCCACATGGCAGTGCGCTCATGCTGGTCCTGGCTTGTCCTTGAGAACAGCAGCTGGTAGTGCTGGATGATGCTGGTGAGTATTATGTCATCCTCAGCAGCACTGTATGCTGGATTCCTTGGGTGTGCCATAGTCCCTAAAAGACATATCAGTCTCCCGCCACCATATCAGCTCCAAATTAATGTTCACACAATGCAAGTGGTATGTCTCCTGTTTATCTTCCATTGGAACATGTATTGTACAACATTTTCTGCTATGCATTTATAGACATGCTCCCTGTGGGGACACTAGAGTTACTGGGCTGTTACAGAGTATTTCACCTGCATGCCATTGTCACTGCCACTATGTTTCCACATATGCATGTGGTATGCTTGCTTTGTGATTGATACACATCTGCCATTCTGTGTTATTGGGGATATCTATGCATGCTGTTGGACATGTTCTGGGATTGTGTGGACTATTGCAACCCACATATGTTCCATGACAGTGATACAACAGTATGTGTAGGGGTTATTTGCTAGCAGGAACACCACTCCCACCTAATGTGGACATGTTACCAGTCCACATCACATCCACAACCCACCATGGAACCTCATTATCTATTTTTCCGGCACTACCTTAATGTGGAACCGCCTCAGGGGATGGTGCCCCCCAGGGAGCACACACAGACATATGTATGTCACTCACAGTTAGGCCAGAGTCTGGTGCATAGGGAGCTCCACAGAGACATGGGTTATGTGCTACATCACCTGGAGGCATGCAGTACACATACACAAGATTGATTAGACATGCATGTTCCTCCTGCTCAGCCCACAGCCCAGGCACCTTTATAACCATGTAGATGCTGTCAAGTCTGTTCATGGTTGGGCACTATGTTCCCTTTGTTCCCATATGGGGGCTCAATGACCTCCACATTCCAAATGAAACTACCCATCCACAGTGTTTAACCACCACATGTGCATATACCAGCCCTGTATGCTGTCTTGTTTGTCACCCAACCAAACCTACATACCAAT
Source organism: Protopterus annectens (assembly GCF_019279795.1). NCBI lineage: Eukaryota > Metazoa > Chordata > Ceratodontiformes > Protopteridae > Protopterus > Protopterus annectens. The sequence continues at coordinate 1,333,828,723 of NC_056733.1, forward strand.
ATGTGCCTACTACCCTTTACCAACATATATATCCCACCTTCTCAAACAATTGTGATGTGTTCCCAACATGGGTTACACACCACACTCCACACTCCATTTTGCAGCCATGTACTGGTGTGTAGATATGTTGTGCATTGATGTGTGATGTTCTCTCACACATGTCATGGCAGGGAACATGTATTGACCTATATATATATATATATATATATATATATATATATATATATATATATATATATATATATATATATATATATATATATATGTGTGTGTGTGTGTGTGTGTTTGTATACATGTCAGTATTATGTATATGTGTGTATGTGTCTGTATATATATATATATATATATATATATATATATATATATGTGTGTGTGTGTGTGTGTGTGTGTGTGTGTGTGTGTGTAGACAAACATACACACACACACACATATATATATATATATATATATATATATATATATATATATACACATATATAGCTGTGTGTGTGTATTTTATATATATATATATATATATATATATATATATATATATATATATATATATATGCATATATGTGTAGATATGTGTTGTTTATATACCTATATATATGTATAACTGTCTGAGGTTCTGTAGGCATACACAGCTGTGAATATGTATCACACATATATTTATCTGTATGTGGGGTACATACGAACATCTGGTTCACACTCTTGTAACTCTCTTTACTTCAGAGCTGAACTGTTCTGCCTTGCTGCAACACAGACAGGTGTCACATGTGAACACAGACTAACATTAGGGGAGTATATATGGTGACAGATTTTAGATAAACATATTATACTGCTATGGCAGTTGGGCATGCTATGCTACACTTTAACATGACTGTCCTGCAGGTGGTGTGGTCTCACACCCATGTGTCTATCATGGCAGTATTAATACCACCAGCAGCCGTTGGCCACAGTAATGTACAGAACACAGATATCATGGGTCACATCTCTGCCATTCACTGCTGATCTGCACAGTTGACATGTATGTCCCACTGCCCACAGGGACAGACACTATTGTCCAGAGCAGTTGTTGAGCAGAACATCATTACAGGAACAGGTACTGATGTCACATATAAATCATTTCACATTATACATCCTATTATTCTATGCCATATACTACATGCAAGTAAATACATATTAGTTTCACATACCTTTTATGTTTTTTTCTGCTGTAACAAATCCCTGAGCTTTGTTACTTTTATTAAAGTTATGTTTTTTTTCTTTTTTTCTCTTTCTCTCTCTCTGTCAGTCTCTCCAGTAGAGTGATTGAGCTGGTTTGAATAGATGGCAGCATGCTTTTGTAGGTATTGCACATGATCAGGTGATGGCCTCTGCACCAGTCAGTGTCCACCAGTTGCTAATTGCATGCAGCCTACTGTGCAGTACTTCAGATAACCACTGTCATGGCAACCTAGTACTATGAATTGCTGACTTCTGTTGACGTTGTCCCTTCACCTTTCCAGTATGGATGACATCCTTCCTGTGTGTGGACATCAGTGTTACAGACAGCAGGTAGCAATACCTCTTACAGCAGAACCTGCAGACACATGCCAAATACACATTTGGGTAATGTTCCGGACATACAGACAGCATGAGTAGTGTTGTTGTGTGCATTGTATCTTGCTGGTCTTATAGGGTTTCTGTGTACATGGTACTTTTGCATGGAATGTTGTCTGTCTGCATAGCTCTCAACTGTGGGCCTATCCATATGATACCAAGAGGATTGGCTGTTAGGTTTTGTCTGTGCACCACACTGGTATTGTCCCAGATATATCAGTGGCATTCTGTCTGTTGAGTGCTATCAGTACATGGCTACATCCATTTGTATTTCAGTGTCATATTCCTGCATAAGGGTATGCTGCAACAAATCCTGTAACACCAGCAATTTCCAGGGTGTGTAACAGTAATAATGCAAATATGGCCCTATGTTCCTGCCTCTGTCCTCCACATATATACCAGTCTTTGTCCTGCTGTGATAAAGAAAGGGGTTGTTAGGTAATGGCCTATCATTATTTACCACTAGCATTACTACTATCATCCCAGTCATGTCATGGACTCCCACACCAACTGTTGGGCAAAGTCCATATATATGGGGGGCAACAGCTGGAGAACGCATAGGTGCCCTTGTACATTCCAAAGGTCAGTGTGTGGTACACAGTGTTACTTGCCCTTGTACAGCCTTTTATGGTGGGGGGGGTTCAATGCCATTAACCTAGGCTGTGACACCTTTTCAGGGATATAACTGTTAAGACAAGGGTCATTCAGTGTGATAGTGAGATGTTAGGTTAAGCGATGTTATGTACGAGGTACTGTGACATTAATACAAGTGCTACATTTCCCCCTAGGGCTTGACTACATGGTGTAATTGGAGGCTACTGAACTACATCTGTATTTGTTGATTGTTACTTATCTTGAGGGCACATCCTCTGTCTACTGTTGTACTAATTTAAGGCCTTGGCCTGGACAGCATAGTATGGTATATATCCAAATTGCTTGCATCTACTGTTTTGTGTGGGCTTTGCATTCATCACTGATTACATATTTCAAACCTTATGTGGTGTAAGTACTGGCATACATTATTGTATAGTACACAAATAAAGGTTTTCTGTGTTTGCATACCTGTGTGTGGTGTCATGTCCTTTGAATTGTGGGTGGGTATATGTTTAATGTAAGTATTCTCATTTGTGGGAATGGTTGCCACACTACACATTTCACAGGTGGCAGTTACAGGGCTTGTGGTTGAGGGATATACTTTGCACCCAGTACTTCCACACTACTTCTACATATGTATGGCTACTAATACCTTTTGTCTGTGTATATGTGTATGTACCTATATATATCTCATATAGCTATATCTATATATATGTGTGTATATATATACATATATATATATATATATATATATATATATATATATATATATATATATATATACATACATATGAACATATTTATGTATCTATATACAATTGATGTTATATGATTATTTGTGAGTCATATATATATATATATATATATATATATATATATATATATATATATATATATATATATATATATATATATATATATATATATATATGTATACATATAGCTGTCTATCTGTCTACATTTACAGATATATATCTGTCCATATGTTCATGCATGCTCATCTATTATTTTGGCCTTTACCTCATTCTCTTGTCAATTGACATGGATGATCGCAGCATTGAAGTCAGTAACTAGCGCCGACACTTTTGTGTTTCAGACTTCATCTCCTTCTACATATGTGTTTTAATACATATAACTGTGTAACTAGCAACATTTTAAGTGTATTAGAGCAGTAGTTGACATATATCCCTATTTGTACCCACATCGTGGCATACTTTGTCCAGATTTCTTGCATTAACAGGTTGTATGGTATGATATTACTACATTTCCTGTACTGTTGACTGATTGTGCTGGATGATATGTTTGTGAAAACATCAGGTCGTGTATATCTGCCATGGTTTAGTGATAAATCACTTTGCGTTTGGAGTGCAGAGTCCTGAGTTTGAGCCTTGCAGAGGCAGTTTATTTTGTTGCTTGCAGAACATGGGCCATTGGATACAGAGCAATTAAGGCACTTTAAAGCAGTTGTACATGGGTTTGTGCAGAGGTAAGCACTGTTAACCACTGGTTACAGTTTCTTATACTCTGTTAGCTTCTAAATTGCTTAGCCTGTGTAAGCATAGCTTACCCCCATGCAAACAGGCTGAAACCTGCTTACTGCTGCTTAAAAGTGCCTACTCCCACCTACCATTGCGCTAATTTCTTTAAAAGAAAAGAAAAAAAGGCTGATAGGAAAGTGGTGAAAAAGTGGCACAAAGGGGTAAGACAGTAGGGAAAATAGCTAGGCATGTGCAGGAAGGGTGTAGGTTTATAGGTTCATAGATTAGTACTAAGCTAACTGCCCTTGCAAGCCATTTTTTAAACCTAGCCAATTATCCCTTGTGAGATTCAAACCCTGCACCTTGTGTTTGTAAGGCAAATACCTTAACCATTAGGCCACCCTAGGAAAGGTCTATAGTTGCCGATTTATTCTACAGCAACAGCTGTGCATATACACTGAATTTGGAGGTAGATTTGGACCCTCAAACCCCTGAGAGAGGGGTGAGGACAACATAAATTCATTGTGATGCCAATTAGACCAGATTACATGTGTCCACTCGACATGTGTGTGAAATGGACAGCTATGTATGGGGCAAGACTTTTTTGTGGGAACAGATTGCCCTTTTTTTTTCAGGTGAGACTGGGATGTTGGGGAGGGGTAGTATGTATATTTGGGGAGGTAGGTTGGGTAGGTTAACAGATAAGACAAGCAAGATGCTTACAGAGGCAGTATATGACACATGTGGGGGGCAAACACCTTGGATGGTGTTTGTAAGTCGCAAGCCCATGAGCCCCCAAATGGAAACAGTAGGACTGAGGTCCCCACACATAGGCAGTCACCACTGCACCTTCACGGCCCCAAAGGTGGCTGTGCTGGGGGCTGTGTAGGAGGGGCAGGCTCACCCTCTAATTGCACCACTGAGCCCTCAAGCTAGAGTAGCTGGTCTCAAAACTCCAGATCGATCTCCCTATGCACCACAGCCCAGACATGTCAATGGGTGACAGGTTCTTCTCCACACACGCTCATGTGGGGGGGGGCAAGCCCCATCCCCTGCAACGGTTCCACCCAAAGGTGGTGCAGGGCCAACAAAGGAGGGGGTCCCAGGCTGGGTCCCAGACGTGCTGGTGCCCGGTGCAATGCCTAGCTGAGGTGGTACAGGTGGGTCCGCTGGGACCTGCCTTCCCATATGAGCTATGTTGTAGCAGGTTTATGACAGATATGGGTTAGTAATAGTCAACAGCATTCAGGGTTAGTTATAACAGCATGCATAGGTATTCCCATTAACCCAAAACACCAGATTTAAAACAGTTGCAGAGCAAGCAGAACACATGCATATATGGAACAACAGTGGGCATTATAACAACATGCAGGTTTCATTGATGGCAACAGGCCACCAATATGGGTGTATTTTAACATGTCACATGCATAGAAACAAATATGAATATTTATAAACCATTGGGACATATGTCCCAACAAAAGTTAGGAGTGTACACATACCAATTGAGGTGTGTCATTGGGTTATCTTTGCACATATGGTAGGGGTGAGAGAGAGAGTTCAATTAGCAACTAATATATCCTTGTAGTTTTCACAACATTCTTAGTCACTGCAGTGATCTGTCCCTTTACATGTATTACTACACTACCCAATGGCCTTACATTGTACACTGGTATGTTTATAGATTATAATATACATGACCTGTGTCTTACATACAGGCATGACAAGATGTGGGTGTCAATTCAACATATGTTGAGTATTGTCATACACTTTGGGTGAGGTGCTAGAATGACAGGTTTGTTTTCATATACATCCTCTATGTACACGTTTGATTATCAGTACATTTCTTGGATCATCACACTGATTTTTACGGGGAACGGGGTACCAGGCTGGTGATGTAGGCCATTTATCTGGACATGCTGGACAGATTAGAACAGTTGTGGGGTATGAATATGCATACAACTTTCTATCTGAACATTCTTCCAAATACCGTACAGTTGGGTGTAATTATGCATACAGCTTTCTATCTGAACATTGTAACAAAATCTGTACAGTTGGGGGTTATGATTATGCATACAACTTACTAGCACTCCTGGGATTCAAACCCCTGCTGTGTGACAACAAAATTATAGTTAACATCACAGTACACTGTGCCATCAGGGAGCTGATGTGAAGCTTTCTACTGTTTTCTGTCTAAGTCTCCCTCACTTGAAGAATATGACTGACCTCTTGGCACTTCCAGCATAGTTATACAGAACTTCATACACATTTTATCTGCATACCACAGTGTGGGTAACACTGCTTAATACAACAGTACTATTTATAGTTTGCAACAGTTCAACTACATATGAAAGAAGAGTAAACAGAAGCACTCCAGTGGTTATACCTTTATTCACAGAATATTACATATATATTTCTACTGGTATGACACTTTCTAAAGCTCTTATATTTATTTATTACAGTACATGCAGAAAAATACTAACCTGCCTCGCGACGCAGCCTTTGCAACCTAGCATCATGGGCTTGCTGGCTCATGGCCCGCTCATCTGCAACTGTCAGAGAAATACAGTGATATTTAGTCATACCTATCCATAGTATACACAAGCTAGGCAATTATTAACTACTTCGTAGAATGAGTACTTAGTACGGGGGCATTAGACATCTGCCGAGAGTCCTGGATTCACTGTTCCAGTACATACCCCCTCCACCGCTTCAGGTCAGCATGGTGGTGCCTAACCTGCTCACCAGTCTGGGGGATAACTGTGGCACTGGTGACGTCATGGGCGAGACTGTCCCAGGCCTCCATTTTATACTGCGAGCCTTGGTACTGGCCTTGCAGTAGTCTCTGCTCATGGTGTTTTACCAGGAGCTATATCATGAATTTTGACTCCTGGATGCCCCAGCGGTGCACTCTAACTCGAGTGCCTTCACCCACACCAGCCATTCTGCCTGCAGTAGGAAACTACAACCATTTATGAGAAATATTCCTGCCTATGGGGTTTAAATACAGCCAATTTCCCACACTTTTCTGTGATTGGCCAGTTTTGAAAAGGCTAAGACATGGGCACACCTGCTTACATAAAGTTGGCACTGCTTAAAGAGGCATACCACTAGGCAGATTGCATTGGCTCCCCTACACATTGCTTACACTTACTAAGTTTAGCTGTGCTGCGGTTAACATTGCTTAATAGTTAATTAGCACTATATTTGCCTTTTGGCAGTGATTTATTCTTCATTACAGGTTATATATGTGTCTGGTATCCGTGATTCATGTGTACATACACTGTATGGGGACCTGGGGACTTCTACACTTTATTACAATAACACCTCAAATTTATACTTACTGCAGTACTCCAGTTCACATATTTATATTCTGTGGCAGGTTATACAACATCACGCTGTACATAGATTCAGTTCACATGTTTGATTTGATTTTCCTGTGGTGAGGATTAGTTTGCTGATACCTCATTTATATGTATTGCTTATGATTGCTTAGTGGTTAACTACTGTGACTGTGGTCTACAGGGTCCTGCGTTCGAGCCTTACAGTAGCTGTTTATTTTGTTGCTGGGCAGAACATGGGCCATTGGGTACAGAGTGATTATAGGTTCATAGGTTCATAAGTTTATACTAGGCTATCTGTCCTAAGGCATTTATAAGCCTAGCCCAAAGTTATGTGGCTTACGTCACCCCTTATGTTAGAAATAATGTGCCCATTAGTTTGTTGTGCCTCTGTCCAGCAGTGACACAGAGATGATTCCCGGGGTAAACCTACGATCTCCCATCCACCGGTCAAGATTTCTCTTGAACAGAGCCAGCAAGGTGCTCTGCCTCACATGGACTGGGATTTTATTCCACAGCATGGGGAGTCTCTGGGTGATAAATCTATCCCTCCAGCACGTCCTATTTATATCCGTGCTAAGGTTTAAGTCACTTGCTCTAGTGGTTCTGGTGGATTTAGATTTTTTGAGGTGGAGCATGTTCATTAATTCCGGGTTGGTCATGGCCTTGTATGTCAGGCACAGGTCACCTCTGTGCAGACGGTATGCAACTGAATAGAGTTGGAGTTTCTTCAGTCTGGCAGTATATGACAGGTTTTGGAGTCCCTTTATCCTTTTGGTGAGGAACTTTTGGGGTCTCTCCAATTGCTGCAGGTGTTGGGTGAGATACATCCCGAATGGGGCATTGTACTCGATCATTGGTCTGATAAGTGAAGAGTACAGGGGAACAATGACCTCACTTGATCTGGATGTGAATCCCTTCATGATCAGATGGGCAATGTAGAAGGTCTTTCGAACCACTTTAGCAACGTGAGTGTCAAACGAGAGGCCACTGTCAACCTGGGTACCCAGGTCCCTGATAACCTCTTCTGTGCTTAGTGGGTTGCCACCTATATGGTAGCTTGGGGTTACCTTGTTTTTCCCGAAGGGTATGACTATACATTTTTGCTTAACTTCAGGCCATGGCTCTGGCACCAGCTATCAGTTTCCGTGAGACCCCCTGAAGGATGTCTGTGTCCGATGTACTATCCACTATGGCACCCAGTTTGCAGTCATCTGCAAACTTTGTCAGCCATAGTCCTCCTATGTTTGCCTGTACTTCTGAGAAGTAGATGCCGAACAATAGGGGGCCAAGGACTGAGCCCTGTGGGACACCACTTGTAACCGGCTTGAGTCTGACATGGCTCCAGCAACTCTAACCCTGTGGGTTCTGTCCTTTAGCCAGTTTGCAACCCATCTTGTGACATATGGGTTTACATTTAAGCTGGTAAGTTTCTCTATGATACCCGAGTGGGGTATTGTGTCGAAAGCTTTTGCAAGGTCAAGGTAGGCTGTATGGACTGCCTTTCCCTCATCAATGGCCTTGGTAACTGTTTCGAAGAAGTTGACCAAGTTCAAAAGGCAAGATCTGCCCTTGACAAAGCCAAACTGGGCTGAGTCCAAGGTCTGTAAGTCCCCTATGTCCTTGTTTATGAGTTCCATTATGATCCTCTCCATAGTTTTGCAGACCAGGCTTGTTAAGCTTATGGGGTGGTAATTACCAGGGTCTGTAGAGGCACCGCCTTTGTGGAGTGGGTCCACAGTTGCCGTACGCCACTCCTTGGGCACATATCCTGTGGTAAGGCTAAGATTAAACAGCTGCCTTATGTGCGGGTTTAGTTCTTCATTGAGTTCATGTAGCACACAGCCGGGGACACCATCCAGTCCCATTGATGCTGTGTTTTTAGCTTTAGAGAGAGCAGCTTTCACCTGCGCATTTGAGATGTCTGGGAGGCTACACTCTGTTGGGATAGTTATCTCTCCTTTTGGGGGGGAGAGGGGGGTGAAGTTTGCACTGAACCTGTCTGCCAGTATGTTGGCAATGTTGGCAATTGTGTAAATTATTATTTGTTTTACACAAATTTTGTTTTTTGCAGTTGTTATAATGTTGTCTGCATATGATAACAGAACTGGAATTCTTAACTTTTCAGGTGTTATATGCCCTACCTCCTTAAGGCACTTTAAAGCAGTTGCAAGCGGGTGTGCATGGGTTTGTGTGGAGCTAAGCAATGCTAACTTCCGGTTACAGTTTCTTACATTCAGTTAGCTTCTACTTTGCTTAATCTGTGTAGGCAATGGTTACCCCCACACAAATGCACTTAAACATGCTTACTAGTGCATATATATGCTTGCTACTGCTTATTTGTGCTTAAACCTGCTTACTAGTGCCTTATTCATTATGACACTGACACTTCACATGTGCATTTAATGCAGTACTCCAGTTCACATTTAAATGTTATTTAGTAGGTTATACAGCAAAAAAATGTAAAGAACTGTTCATATACAGATTTCACATGGAAAATGGTATGTGCTGCAGTGGGACTCAAACCAGGAATGCCTGCTCGTTAGGCGGATGCTCCGACCACTACACTATTGCTGTGCTGCTTCATTTGCATATATCTTCCTTGTTATCCTCTTCAGCCTTTTAAGCTGCTTTAACCGCAGCTAAGTGAAGGGCACACCCGTGCACCTATGGTTAGCTGTACTCTGAGTTTAAAAAAAAATAAAGGGGTTTCTTCTTTTAATTTTTATGTCCTGTTGCTGTTGTACACATGGGGGACTGTTGGTGGGGATATGCGGACACCTATGAGCAGTCTCGCTCCTTTATTTACATTTTCTGCAGTCCTTCATTGCAGGGGAATGTATATTGTGAGAGCTCTTCTCTCAGACACACCCCCTGCACTCATCCATGCTCAGTGTAGGATTTGGAGCTCAGGCAACGCGCCTTCATTAATATGCATTGCTAATTGCCGTCCTCCTCCTAAACTGCCGCTTCCGTGCAGGACTAGACTAGTCCTGCACGGATGATTAGTAAATCCGGGGGAGGGTGAAGAAACTGAATTGCAACAGATAAACAAAGTCATCTCTTTGAATTATATGTTATGTAGCCCGCTACTGTGTTCATAGGTAAGTACTAGGCTAGATACCCTTGCAGACTGTTTTAAGCCTATCCAATTTCCCTCAAAGGACCTTGTGTCTGTGAGGTCAAAACCTTAACCAATATACCAACTCCCAACTATACTTTCTCTTACCTATATGTTCTGTAGCTTATTCTTGACATTGTAATCATATTCTATCACTTTTCTTTTTATATGGCATATTTCCTTTTACTGACAATTTATCTATTACTAGTCTCCACAAAAATGTTGACATTCTACTTTCTGATTACACTATCTGCTTCTTATTTTTATAGTTTAAAATTTTTCATCTGCCAGATTTTTCCATGGTTTTATATAGCATGTTTTACCATACATTCTTATACCATACTTTTCCATGCTTTTCAATATCATCAATGTTTATTTTTCACAAAAATATTTCTTTTTGGTAACATTTTATTTCATCATTTATATACTCTTTTTTTTTTAACTCATTTTTACCATAACCCAAAATTTGTCATGCATATATTCATAAAATGTTACTACTATTCTCTCATCTTTTTTATTTATCCACTTTAACAATTTCTTTCATTGTAAAATATATACCCCATCTTTACTATGTCACTTAAACCTTTACTTTTCTCTTTACCTTTCTCTTTATTTAAAGCCATCCCTATAACCTTCAACCATTTGTGTAAATTATTATTTGTTTTACACAAATTTTGTTTTTTGCAGTTGTTATAATGTTGTCTGCATATGATAACAGAACTGGAATTCTTAACTTTTCAGGTGTTATATGCCCTACCTCCTTCATTGTGTAACTTATTTCACATACTATCACATTCATAACTAATGCAAAGAGTATAGGTTCATAGGTTGGTACTAGGCTATCAGCGCTAGGGCCTATACAAGCCTAGCATAACAATTCCCTGGCTATTTCTTCCCACAATATTTTACTTCCGTGGACCCCTATTTAGCAGGGCAACTGACGTGATCCCCGGGTTGACTTTCCTATCTCCCATCCAATCGTCAAGATTCCTTTTGAAGAGGGCCAAAGAGGCGCTTTGCTTAACATGTATGGGCAGTCTATTCCAGAGTTTGCGGAGTCTCTGGGTCAGGAACCTATCCTTTCCGCATGTTTTGTTCATTGTGATGACAAGGTTTAGATCCCTGGAGCATGTGGCTCTGAGGGATTGGGATTTCTTTAAGTGTACCATGTCCAACAGCTCTGGGTTTGATATGACCTTGTATGTTAAGCAGAGATCGCCTCTGAGTAGACGATATGCAACAGAGTATAGCTGGAGTTTTTTTAGATGGTCAGCAGTGGGCGGGTCTATATTAGAACATCGAAGTTTCAAAATGTTGAATGTTCTAATATCGAACCCTATTCAGCAAAAACTGAAAACATCGAACATACAGAACAGCAATTTTTTCCTAGGGAAAAAAATTGCTGTTCCAAAACACACACACAACGCAAGCACACCAAACAAACAGCAATCCACACACATACACCTAAAATCTTACACCTAACCCTACACTAAACTATACACACACCACTAACTATCCACTTACCTTAACCCAAACCCTAACCATAAGGTCTGTCACTATTGCACACATACCTCACCCACACCCTAACCTTAACTCACCTACCCCTCCCTAACCCTCATGTCCACACAATCGTACACTTACCTGACCCGCGCCCTAACCCTAACTCACCTAACCTGCCCTAACCCTCACATCCACACAATCGCACACATACCTAACCCACACCCTAACTCACCTAACCCTCATGTCCACACAATTGCACACATACCTAACCTGTACCCTAACCCTAACTACCCTAACCCGCACTCAATCGCACACCCGACCAGTAACTTTCCAAAAGAGCGCTGAAAATGCCGAAGCAACAGAAACAGAAATACCGAAGCAACAGAAACAGACAACCAAATTCTTTCCCTAGGAAAAAATTTGGTTTTCTGTTGCTTCGATATTTTCAGCTTTCGCTGAATAGGGTTCGATATTAGAACATTCAAAGTTTTTAAAATTCAATGTTCTAATATAGACCTGCATAGGGCATCTACTTTATGCCTGTGATTCTTTTAGTGAGGTATTTCTGCAGCCTTTCCAGTTGTTGCAGATATTTTGAGAGGTACATACCAAATGGGGCATTGTATTCTATAATGGGTCTAATGAGGGATGAGTACAGTGGGACAATGACTTCCTTTTTTCTGGATGAGAAGCCCTTAGTGAGGAGGTGTGCCACATAGAAGGATTTCCTGACTGTTGTGGCAATGTAGTTATTGAAGGTGAGACCACTGTCCACCTGTGTCTCTAAATCTCTTATCACACTTTCGGTATACAGCACATTGGACATCCCTGTCTTTCATGATTCTTCATAGGTACCTCTTGGCTTAACTAACAATTTAGAAGTATTTTTACTTAGTTATATTACTATACACTGACATCCATATTTAAGGTACTTTTTAATTTATATTATATTCTTTCATTATTTAAGATTTCATGCTCAGTTGTGTAAAATGCCTTATTAAGTATAATATATAATGACCTGTTCTAAAATCTAGAAGAAGCCTACCAAATATCAATACATGATTCTAGCATTTTAACATTGAACTACATTATTGGAGACAAATCTCCACTTTGAACATTTATTTTTTGTCCTGTGCCATTAAGAACACTAAAGACAATCAGCTACCAGCTCTTGATTGTGTTTCCTTTACAAACAGGAAGAGCTAACCACATTTTTATACAATGTGAAAAAGGCATCTACCGAAAGCGCTCATCGTTTGGACAATTTCATCTTTTCAGCTTTTTATGCTCCAGTGAAGTATATGTTTTTGTCAGCTTTGCTCACAAAGCAGCTATCAATTGTGCTGTTAACTGTACTTTAACAACTTGAAGCCTAAAGTTGTGGATGTTAATTGCTAGGCTAATTATTTCAGTGAAGCTTGCATTTTGTCAGCTTCTCTTTTTAAGTTTTCAATAAATTGAGTTTTAACAGCCTGAAGTTTGAAGCTGTGGATGACAACAGTTCAGTGAAGTTTGCATTTTGTCAGCTTCTCTTTTTAAGCTTTCAATAAATTGAGTTTTAACAGCCTGAAGTTTGAAGCTGTGGATGACAACAGTTTGGATACTCAACTATTTTCAGTTCATCATATTCTAGTGAAGTTTATATCCTGTCAGCTTCACTTTTTAAGTGATTTATTAAATTGTGTTTTAACAGTCTGAAGCCTGAAGCTGTGGACGACACCTAAGGTCTTTTTTCTTTGTTCATTTGCCTACTCTCGGTGTCTTTAGTAGTGGTGAGGAGAATTTCTTTCTTATTTCAAATACCTCCCCTTCTCCTATAACTTAACCTTTGGATACTATACAAGAATCTATTTCAGTTTTATACATGTTCCTTTTGGAAGTCCATAAATTTTTGTCCCAAACATTTTAACTTACCATGTCTTATAACTTTTAAAAACACTTTTATGTAATTTCCTTTCTTTTTATTCTTTCCTCTTAAATCACAATAAGTCTCCTGCTATTATAATATTCATATTTATCACTACATAGTCTAAAATCTGATGAAATAAGCTTTCCCTTTCTTTACAATTAGTATACGTATATAATGTTATAATTATGTGTACTTGTTCTTCCTTTTTAAATCTGCAATAGTTAATCTTCCCATTTCTGCTAAAGCTACATCTACAGAATATGGGCATTCCAGAACATTTCTAATTTCCAAATTCCAGATTATCTTTCCTCCCCATATTTTCTCTCTTTGTAATCTTTCTTCATTTGTTAAAAATCATGTGCCTTATAATATAATTACTTCCATATCACATGTATTACACCACTCCAAAATCCCTATTGTTCTTACTATATCTGAATACTATTCACATTTACAGAAAGTACACTAAAATTTTAATTTCCCCTTTCCTTAGATTCATAAGTTCATATATAATTACTAAGCTAGCTTTCTTAATAAGCCATTCTAAGCCTAGAACATTTCTCACCCAAAGGTGAGAATCAAAGACTGGATCTTGTGTCTGTGAGTCAAGCAGCTTAACCTCTATACCAGCACCCAATCATTAGCTGCACATATTCTTTTTCACCCATTTTCTTTCTTTTTTTTTTCTTTTGCACTTATCCCTTTAAATTTTCTTTTTCTGTCTTTTACCAATAGAATGTTTTCTTTTAATTCCTCCCAATTTATGTCTGCTTAATCATTTATTTTGGACCCTTCTTCTAAGTCCTCTATTTTTTTTTTCTGTTTATACTACTTCTAAATGTCTTAATGCATTTTCTTTGTTCATTTTCTTCTCATTTTCTTTTTTTGTTACTCTTATTTTCATTTTTGAATCCATCTATAAATGTCCAATTTAGTTACATTTATAACATTTACATATTTTTTGCATCAAGTCCCATTTCCCCATCAATATAACATTTCCTTTTGTTGTCACAGTTACTTATAAAATATTCTTCTTTTCCACAAAAAAAAAAAAAAAAAAAAAAAAAAAACATGTTTTGGGCTGTCCCCAGACTTTTACAACACCCCTATTCCTGTCCACATTTATCATGCTTGGAATATGTAGATTTTTTTTCTCTGTCTATCTTTAACAAAATGTTAGAATCACGACCAATAGTCCATAAACCCCTCTTGTCAAAAACTTTTGCAATGTCCAGAACTTCTTTATATAAAGCTTTCAAATGTCCTTTCAAAGTCTCTCTTTCTACATCTGTTCAAAATTGTACATGAATTTTATTTTTGTTTCCCGGTGAAATGCTTTTATCACATAAATACGCCATGGGTTACAGTCTTTCTTTTTTCGTATTCTGCAAGAAAAATTTCCATTGAAAAAAACATTTTCAAATGTAATGCCACAAAGTGTCTTACCTCATATGCTTTTATACCAAATGGAGCTATTAAATTGTCCCACACTTCATACCTGTCATTTTTTGTCATCTTTACTTTGAATACCTACGATGTACTTTAGTTTTTCATTTTCTTCTGTCTCTGTTTCTGCTATTCCACTTTTGCTTTTTTTACTTTCTCTGCATATATTTTATTTTCCATCTCACCACTATTCTTCAGGATTGTCTCTGCAACTTCCTTTTGTATTTTCTCCATAATATCTCCCCAAGAAACATCTCTTCATTTTCTGTTTACTCTGCACCATTTCTTTAAGTACACCATCCCTCAAACTTCTTGACTGGAGGGTTGTAAATATGCATCCATCGTTTGCTGACTCATATCAATTAAACAGATTTATTAGAAAATTTTCCTCAGAATCTTTTACACATCCCCCTGTCTCAATATTTGCTTTCTCCTCCATTTCTTTCACCACTCCATTATCTCCTTCTCTCTCCATCTTCCTCCCTCTTTCTCCAGGCCACCTTCTGCCTGGAATAGAAATAGGAAGTGCTCCTCCAAAATGAGTCCCACTCACAGCAATGGGAAGTAGGAGAAGTTCCCTGAAACCCTGGCCAAATTTCCCCTAGTAGTATATATACCACCTTGAGTCTAACTTCAAAAGAGGCTAGTAGCCTAGTGGTACTAACCTGGTCAACAAATGGCAAATAAAAAAGTGTAAATTCACCATTACCAAGAAAGCTTAAATATGATGCCACCAATTTTTTTTTACATATTTGAATTTAATTAAATTCAACACACTGATTTTTGCAGCATAAAGGGTATACAGCTGAAAGGTGGAGGGTGTCATGTAAATTTGTTGTGCAGACTCCTAAAGCAATCAAGGTGGGTTAGTACCAATTTATACAGGAAGGTATCACTTAATGCCAGTGACTACTTTCTGCCACCAGTTGGTTTTCAAAAGAAACCCAGTCATGATTCCCTTATAGGTATCATAAGGATATTCTGGACTCAGGTAATTAGTGTTATACTTTGATGCCTAGCATCTGTACTTGTTGATGAGTCTTGTAGAATGTTCTTCCTAGGTGAACCTTCAAAGTTTATATTTGGCCTGTCAATTTATTTGTATAGGCAGAGGTGTGTCACCAGTCATTTTATATGATAGTACTTCCAGTGCAACATGAGCAAAGCATGATATTATGTAATTTACACCAAGTAACACCTGCAAGGTGTGAAATAAGTAGTTTATTATATAAAAATATAATGGCAGTTGATTATGGACAACTTGTAATTAATGTATATTGAATAATTTCATGCTATCATTGGCTAAGATCGAGAGTAATGCTTTCAATCTGAACTGAAAAATTATAATACAAGTATCTAAGCATACAAAACACATTTCTTGAAAAATGTGCAATATATTGCTTTTACCATTCAGTAAATATAACAAGGCTGATCTAGGAGCATGCAGCAAATATTCTAACTGAACGCTAATAAGTGATCTACAGGATTAACACTGGATCTCTGATCATAACCAGCTTATTATGTGTTCATGCCACTGATGTCAAGAGATTCACCTTGAGAGATGAGTGAAACAAAACTCAAGAGGTGAATCTTGATGTCTGTGTCAGAAGTGTAGCTAGCTCAACCATCTCCTTTAGCTGGTTCCACAAACTGGCATCCTACCAACTTGGCACAAAAAAAGCCAATTCCAGTGCAAACAGTTGCAACAGTTTGTATCTACCTGCGCAGAGAGTTACAGCTCTCAGGGTTTAGTTAAAAAAAACAAAAGACAGAGATTTTTTTTTTTACTTTTAAACTATAACAAACTGCTTGCTACAATGTAGCAAGCTTTCCTACAGTTTAGACCACACAAAGGGTATTACAGCACTCAGGTTTCAGTTTTGACTGCAAGTACAATACTAGCTTTTAAAAGCTGGCATTGTATTAAAGAGATATTTGGATTGGTTTATTGCATGCCTACCAACATTTTGCACCTGTGGCAGTTGCCCCTCTCACTCTACCCTAGCTATGCTACTGGTCTATGTCAAGACCACATAACAAGCCTCAGCCTTAATTCTTAATTCACTGTAGTGTATTCAGCTTTGTCAGCCTCATGTATTACTTGATACAGAAAGTAGAAGTTTAAGAGAGCAAATTGTTGTATAGCTTTGAATGCCATAAACCTTTATGTGATGTTATACAGATAGCTGAAAGATGTGAATCATCCTTCTTATGAACTAACAACTTCAAAAGCTGTTACACATTTCACTCTGCCACACTTTTTGTTTAAATAAGCGGAGCAGCAAAGCATCTAACAGTTCATGAAGCTGTTTTAACTCTTGCTGTTGTTCTACATTTCTCTGGTTTGGTTTTTCGTTGGGTGCCTTCTGTGAGAAGTCTGCATGTCTTCCCTGTATTTGAGTGGGTTTTCTTTGGGTGCTCCTGTTTCCTCCCACATTCAAAAGACATGTAGTATGTAGATCGGGGACTCAAATTGTCCATAGGTGCATGTGTGTGTGTGTGTGTGTGTGTGTGTGTGTGTGTGTGTGGCATAGAAGAAATACGTGGCAACCTACTTCCAAGGGTAGTGGTGGTTGTTCACAGAGTCACTGTAGGAGTGATCTTGACTTATGAGGTACAGTAGGCTGTTCTATGGTAGCTGTCACTGGCTGCTGTATATGAGTCTAAAGCTTAAAAGCATTTAGAGATGCTTAAGAAGCCTGTCTTTTTTCCAGTAAAAAAAAGTAATGCTGTTCAGCTTTTCCTTGTTAGGGGTCACCACAGCAGAACTCCATTCCACTAATGATTGGCAGTGGATTTTTATGGTGCCGAGTTGCCAGCCCGATGTCCAACATTCAAAGAAGGCACACCCATTCATGCTCGCACCTACCTGCATGTCTTTAGCGTCACTCGACCATGGAGAGGACATGCAGACTCCACACAGAAGGTGTTCCAGCCTAGAATCGAATGGGAGAACCTCTTGCTGTGAGGTGACAATGCTAACCACTGCACCACCACCGCATTTGCCCTGTCTTTTTTCCAGTATTAGAGCATAATCTTGGTTAAATCAATAAAGCAACAGCTTGCAGTTACACACACGTGCATACACACATACACACACACACACACACACACACACACACACACACACACACATATTTATTTAGATTGTATAATATATATATATAATATATAAATATATATATATATATACATATATATATATATATATATATATATATATATATATATATATATATATATATACACACACATATATACATGGGTCTACTTTGTTTCGTTGAATCTTATTTCAATGAATTTCATTTCACCCAGACCACATCACTGAAAACACAAATTACTGAAATATCATTTCACTGAATCTCATTTCACTGAACTACAGTTAGTATATATGGCACTATGTAGAGCACTGTAAGGCAAGTAAAAGGTATATGCTCTTTTCCCCACTGTAATGTGATCCTGAAGTTAGCATATATAGTTAGGGGGGTGATGGGGTGTGGGTTGCATAGACCCCTGCATAGACCCCTACCTTGTTTGTTTTATATTGTACTTTAAAAAACTTCAAAACAATAAATTTTAAACAATAGATATGCATAGTTACAACACCAATGACTAGCTTTCTCTAGAAGACAATATGTACTCAAACTAAGTAGAGGGCTACACACCCCACACCACCCAAGACTTCTCCAAGACTAATGCCTGGATACCAAGATAATTGGCCCTAACAATTAGTAAATTAGTTGATGTCATTCCAATGGGAGCCAATATGTGTTAACCTGCAATAAGACAGCAGAGAAGACTTCCTGTTTTCCCAGAGATGCTTATATATTTCAATACCAAGGCTTCCACAAACAGGTTTATGCTTTTTTGCCCCCTTTGTGCTATTTATAGGCAAGGTTCTCCAACTGGACATGACAGCATTGCAAACTCAGACTCAAATTGTCCAGTATTAATGGTGGCAGAACTCAGTGCTAGGAGTCTTAAAAGAAAGATACAAAGTTTTGAAGGCATCCTGCAACCTGAACACATTCATATATGTGTAGATACTGACATATGGTTTCAAGTCAATTACACTAATCCCTCTATAACAGACTTTACCACCTATGATGCATCCAGATCCTCTGGAATCTGTATGGGAGTATCTGTGAAATATCATCACCTCATGCCAGATTACCCACAACCTTAATTGCAGGAAGTCAGAAAAGTTAAAACAAAGGTTTAATAAATCCAGAGGTTAGCGCTTTCACAGTGTATCTCATTGATTCTTGACTGCCTGCAGCTTGTGAAGACCAGACCGTGCCTTGGTATTCCTTTTTATCTTTATGTGCATATCATTGGACATTTAATAAGGAATTCCTACACCCTAATAGCAGTTTTTATTTTCTTGTGTTTTATACTGGTTGTGTGTTTACTGCTCAGGGAGGCTTGGCTGAGAGTCTTATGGATAATAATGTTGAACTAGCATATAATCCACTAAATGAAAGAAGAACTGTTTGTCCTGCTGCAAAGATTGATAATGATGTACTGTTAAACTATTTATCAACTAAAGACAACCCATTGTTGGTCATGGATTTTACTAATGACACACAAAGCCATGAGCTGGATGGAGTTGATAGTATGCTGTTTCAAATTAAGCTGAATGCACTCGAGGATGACCTTTTTAAATTGAAGAGGTTACAGACACAGAGACAACACTTCAACGCCTGCTTAGCTTTACGTATTCTGCCTTGTGGGTTGAGAGTTTTATGTATGCCAGCATTTGGGAGCCGTTATCCAACTCTACTTACGAGATGGCAGAAACTGAACCTTCAGACAAGTTTTAGTTACCTAAAACTGTTAATTGAGTTTTTTACTCCTGATAAAGAATTGCTAATTAGAAATGTCAGGGAACAACAAAAGGCATTATATCATCTGTTTCCATCTGTACTTGATAAAGTGCTGTGCGATTTAGCAGACAATGTAATTATATATGAAAATAAACTTCTATAGCTTAAAACATAGAAAGTGCTTAGAGATTTGAAGGATTTCAAGGAAGGTCATGTTTTTATGTGTCCCAAGTTGCATACAACACCTTATAACATTAATAGACCTGATGCAGAAGTGAATGCAACTACAGGTTCCATGAGGAGTGATTTAAATCAAGCCGCTGCAGCTTCACAGGTGAACCCACCTATTACAAATGAGTATAGCAGGATCAACAAGCCAGAAGCATCTATTTCATCCAACAACAATGAGGCTGACACGAGTGGGTGGAGTTATGCCAGAGAGCTTTTTACTTTCTCTTGGAGATGATGTCAGACACAAAGCCTCACATCCAGCAATGAAGTTGCTAAATGAGAGTGGAAGCAGCAAACCATTTTTTCCCCTGTTTCCACTATCAATAAACCAGCAAACAATGAGAGAGCACAATCGTTCACAGAGCAGGGGACGAACGGGAATGAAACGGAAGATGCCAACAGATGTGGACAGTAACAGGTCATTGAAAAAAATGTGGCCACAGGTAATAAATCATTGATATGGAATATCTCCTCTAGAATTCTTAACTCTGACAAAACAAGGGTGTTAGAGAAGGGTCTCAGTTTTATACCAGCGCAAAAAGCTACTTTAACAGACACCATTGTTGATCTGAGAATGTTTCTAAGAAATATATATTTAAGTTGTTCTTCCATGACATTGGGAATGTAAAAGGCGGCCCTATATTTAAAAAGCCTAGTCTGTTTAGGGTCTATATCATTACCTTGAAAGCTTAAAAGAGTGAATGCTCTTTTATCAAGCTGTAAATGTCGAAACCACTAAATAGCAAAAATATGGAACAGCAATTTTTTTCTCCAAGGAAAAAAAATCACTGGGCTGTTTTCAGGACTTTGCCATTTCCTCCACTGTGGTGCTATCTCGGAGTTGGTATATTTAAGTAGGGGGTGGTGTGGGGGGTGAAGCCTCCCACTTTATTTTATGTTTGCATTTGTTTTTTTATTTTTCTTTATTTTTGTGGAACAGTGATTTGTTTTCCCCTGGGAAAAAAAATTGCTGTTCTGTGTTTTCGCTATTTAGTGGTTTCAATGTTTACAGCTCAATAAAAGAGTATTCGCTTTTTTAAGCTTTCAAGCTTATAATATAGACCTGTCTGTTTATGCCCCCTATGTATCCATCTCTATAAACATTTGGACAACTATGTGTGAGAGAGATATTTATGCCTTTTTTGAAAGGAATAATCATAGCAAGATGTTTAATAATATGTCAATGAGTGAAAGGCAGGCACTTAACACTCTCGTCAATGATTAATCAATAATGATTTGACCTGCTGATAAAGGGGGCTTGACAGTGTTCATAGATCAGCAGTTCAGTTTTTCTGCTATGAGAGAGATGTTAAAAGACCCTGATGTTTATACTAGAATAAGTTGTGATGATATTTTAGTAATGAAGAAGCAAATTTTTGCCACCTTGAATGATATCAATGTTGATTTGTTTAATTTTTTACATGTATCAAACCCCCTTATTCCTATCATTCAAGGCCTCCTCAAAATACACAAGGTACTGTTTAATCCTCCCTTTAGACCGATAGTGGCTGGAGGTACTGGACCACAGAGACTTTTTCTATTTATATTGAGAAGCATTTGAGGCCATTGGTAGACAAGAACATTTATATATTGAGAGACTCTAAGCAGTTTTTATGAGATATTTATATATTATTTGATACCCAGCCTATACATTAAGCATGTATGTTTGTTACTCTGGATGTACAGTCATTATTCACTACAGTTCCTAACCATTATAGACTAGAAGCATTGAAGAAGTATCTGCTACATTTTAGTAAATATGACAAGCTAGTTATTGATTTATTATGTTTATTTATGGAGATTGTTTTAGAGAATAATGTCTTTTTATTTGATGGTTGCTATTATTTGCAAAATGATGGTGTTGCTATGGGCAGATCCAGTGCCAATAGTAATGCCAACGTTGTAATGGCTTGGTGGGAGGATGAGGCCATTATTAAGTGTGATAGGTTTAAGTCAAAGCTATTATTTTTTCAGTGTTTTGTTGATGATTTATTTTTAATATGGAATGGAAGTGAAGATGAGTTACATGAGCTCTTTTTATATGTTAATAATTGTCTTCCTTTTTTGACGTTTACTATTTGTAAATCATATAATACAATACACTTTCTTGACATAAACATCACTAGAGATAGGAATGGGAATGTTAATACAGGTGTTGGTAGGAAATCATGTTCTAGGAACACATACCTACATAGACAGAGCATGCACCGGGACCATGTTTTTTCAGAATGCGGTAATAGGCCAGGGTATGAGAGTATCCTGACTCCATGCAGATGACAAAGATTTTGACTGAGAACTTTTAAAATTAAGTAACGTGCAGAGATAGGGGTTATAAAGACATTGATGTGATATCAGAGTTAAATAAGGTCAGGAACATGAGAGGGGGTCCAGCAAAACCATACTTTTCTAGAAGATATAATATATAAGTGCCTGTGGAACAAAAAAAAATGCCCTGAGGATGTCACTTCACTTTAGCAGCAACTGTAAGGGAATAACAGAAATTGTTAAGAGATATTGGGATGTGCTAGTGGTTGAGCCTATGGTTAGGAGTTTAGTGGGTGATACTCTGAAGTTTATATTCAAGAATAAAAAAAAATATAAGGAAAATGCTATGTTATCCTAAGAAGATATGTAATAATACAAATACAGTAAATTATTGCCCAGTCACGAAACCATGTAATCACTGTAATTGCTGCTCTTTCGTAAGTCCATTCTTTGAGTTTGTATATCCTGATACAGGATATTTATACAATTCCAAGCTTTAGCTAATTGTAATACCAAGCATGTTATTTACCTGGCAGTTTCCCTGGAATGCCGAGTATTTTACCTAGTTAAAACAGATAGGGAACTCAGGGCACAAATAAGAGAGCATTTATACCATGCACGCATTGCTTCTACAAATAATGCACTGGCAAAATATGTCAGTGAAAGAGGTAGTAGACATATATTTAAATTTATGGCAGTAGAAGTACTATCAGAGAGTGAACAGATGGGTGACATTAAAACACACACTGAATCTGTTGAAGCCAGATAGATTATAAGGATGCATGCTGATAGAGGGAGTGGGTTAAATGACAGGGTTTCACTTAAACCATTCTTGAAGATAAGAGGACTACGTTGATTAGTTAATTGATTAATTGTTGGTTTCATGTGTTTTGATTGGTTGCTTGATGTTTAAAAATGCTGACTGTTTTACTTCTGTTATGGTCTGAAGAAGCAATGAGATACATTGTGAAAGTGCTAACCTCTGAATTTATTAAAGCTTTGTTTTAACTTTTTTGACTGCCTGTAGCTTATGAAGACCAGACTGTGCCTTGGTATTCATTTTTATCTTTATGTGTATATTGTTGGAAGTTTTACTATGGAATTCCTACACCCTGAGAGCAGTTTTTATTTTCTTATGTAAATATGTTAAACTTGTCCCTATTTCACATCTAGAAAAGTTTAATGCAAAGCTTTTTCTCTTTTTTAATTTCTCCAAGTCTTTTGGGTTTCTAATACCATGATGGGAATGGGCCCCATTCCTAAGTCAAAGTATGATTAAAGTTCATGAAATTAGTATTGTTTCAATCTTTGATGTCAGCCAAAAGTGCTCTTCACAGCATCCATAATTTTCCCAGTAACGACTCCTTCTGCAATTCATATGGAGTTACATGGATTGGTAGCATATCTAAATATGACTGTAGATTATTTTTTATAAGACCTGTTTCTCCTACTACTATTGGAACTGTCTGGGTATCTTTCTTCCACATTGCTCTCATTTCTGCCTGCAGATCCTGATATTTTATGATTTTGTGTCCCACTGTGCGCAAGATACTGTAGTCACTGGATGTGGCAATTTCAATGATCAATGCTACTCTTGTCTTCTTTTCTTGGACCACTATATCCGGTTTTCTAGCATCTATCTTTTGAACTGTTGGTAATGTGTGATTCCATGTGATATAAATTTCATAATTTTCTATGATGCTTTGTGGCTCATGTTTCCAGTGTTTTTCAGCCACTTCAATGCCATAATGTTTGCACAATCCCCAGTGCAACAATCTTGCTACATTATTATGCATTTCAGTATACAGTCCGTCTGCCATTAGTATATTGCAACCTGCAACAAGGTGTGCAACTGTTTCCAATTTGGTTTTACAAAACCTACATTTATCTGTTTCTCCGACATGTTCAATGGAGTTTGTAAACCAATGTGTACGTAGCCCACTATCTTGGGCTGCCAATATTAACCTTTCATCTCTTGATTTGAATTTGCCTCTCTTTAACCATTCCTGCATTCATTTCTGAGCAACATGAGGTTCTTCCAGCTTCAGTTTAATCTGACTGCTGCAATGGAAGTCATTTGCATGCCCATAATATTTTATATTTGGCTCCCTATTGAAATGTCAGCACTCAAAATGCCGAGTGTTCGCAAAAAAAATAAAATAAAAATAAACACAGGAGAAGAGTGAATCTTGAAAATCACTCTTTTCATTTAAAATTCTTTTTTGCAAGGGGATCTGCCCCCCTTGCACTCCTTCATGTGTGAGGGAACAAGTGCCCCCACACCTCTTGAACTTATATA
The DNA here is from genome assembly GCF_019279795.1 of Protopterus annectens. Taxonomy (NCBI): domain Eukaryota; kingdom Metazoa; phylum Chordata; order Ceratodontiformes; family Protopteridae; genus Protopterus; species Protopterus annectens. Next base: position 1,333,853,311 of record NC_056733.1, read on the forward strand.
TACCAACTCTGAGATTTCCAAACCTTGGAGAAAAGGGAATATTGCAAGAAATGGCATCTTAGACTTAATGTTGGTAAGTCTGTTCCTTTGGCCATTCAGTCTCCATATTTTGGGACTTGATCTAGCAGGTTGTAACATTTCAATTGGTTACTGATATATTTGTCTGATTTTAGAAATAGTGGAAAATCAACTCATTTGATATTTATAGCTTTTTCTGTTTTCATTCCTTGTGGTCCATATATTATCTAATATTTTGATATTCCTCCTTACACATGATCTAGGTTGCAAGTATTACCTCCAGGAAATATTCTGTACAGAGCTATTCTTTTGTTATATCACCTGGAGCAGGTAGATGCTATATAGCCATAACATGATATATACCCCTTCTTATCCAATTTTGCTAGACTACTGTCTCTATTTATTGCAATTTTGAGGTTAACCCAAATTTGGGTCCCTATTCAGACATTTTTATTTTAATGTTTTGTCCCCTGATTCCCACAAAATATCTCTTCAAACTAATCACATATACTCCCTGTGGGTCCCAGATTTTGTTGGATGTAGTCTGTACTCCTTGACTATTACACTGTACTAATACCTGAAACTCTAGGCTAGACTGTTAAGCCTTTTATTGTTCCCTTGCATTTTACAATCATGGCTACCATGTATCCCTATAGGTTAGGAACTCCCCATTTTCCATGACGTAGTATCTTAAACATTTTATTCATAGATACACTTGGTTTTTCTCTTTGTCAAAAATAATCAGACATTTCCTCATGTATATCATTATAACCTGAGACCTTGATACATGTGGGAGATGTCTCATGACAAACAAAATTTTTAGAAGAAAAACAACTACCTGTGCCCTTGATAAGATGGGAAAACACTGATGTTTCCAGGAGCTAATTTTTTCAGTAATATTCTACTGAATATGTGAATATTCTGTTCATAGAAGGAAGAGGGCTAGGGCCTACATTTATGAAATGGATGGAAAGTCTGTGTTAGAAACTGAGGCTAAGAATAATAGTGAATGATTGGCAGAACAGTTCATCTTAGGGAGAAGGATAAGGCACATATTCCCCGCCCATCATTGCTTATTAGAGTCACTCCATTTAAATGAATACGACCTTGCTGAATCCCTCCTCCATTGAATACAACCTATCAACATTCCACTCCATTGACAAAACAAAGATATCAATTTTCAAACACTTCAAAAAGATAGTAGCATATCCATCTTGAGGGAGCTACCCTCCATTTCCCCTACTATTTACATACAGTAACTCCAAGGTTACATGAGACACAGCGAACAGAACATTTTAAAACTGATAGCTACCTCTTCTCCATAGCTATACAACCTCCAGAATAGCAGGATGAGTACCACAGTGTAGCCTTCCTTTTGATAGAATGTAATGTCCCACTGAATTGGATGGCAACTTCATCAATAACACAAATTCCTAAATGGGAATTAAAAAAACAGCATTTCAGAAAAATGATACTAATTAAGATAAAATGATCTAATTTATTATCATACCTCTCAACCTCTTAGTGCAGGAAAACTGGGCAAAGCCAAAAATAATGGGTGGATAAAGGGCCAAAAAAATTGGGATGGATTTTAAACATTGCTCTTATAAACCTTGAAATTTACTGGAATAACAGATTATGCATTAAAATACATTTTCTGAATGATGTGAAGTTTGAAAAATAAATGTCAGTCATTGTTTCGTGACTTCAGTCCTTAATGATTTGCCAGAAAAACACACATTTTATGATGAACAGGGCAAAAATATGAAGCAAAAATCTGGACATTCTGCAAAAATTTTCACATTTGAGATGTATGTTTATCATGGCAATGTAGGTGTTAGCAACTAGAGTTGGCGATACAGAATGTCAAGCTTTCACGTTTATTGATGGTTGTATGTTACTTACAGATAAAGTATAGGAGGATTTGGAGATGGTAATTGAAATAGTCAAAAGATTCATAGAAGTCTCTGGGCAGTGATCCTTATAAAGAAATCACCAGTCATGGATTTTGAGGAGTTATCGGGGGGTGATCAGGTATTACCTTGGGCAAAAGACCTGCCAAAATATTTGGAAATGAAGGTAAGGAAAAGTGTAAAGGAAAATGGTACTGAATGCTACTAAATTGTAGGAAAGCAGTTGAAGATGTAATACATTTGATGAGTTAATGAACAAGGATACCATTAAAAATGGAATGGAAAACTGGATGGTTAAGTAGAAAATTATGCCAATGATAATGTATTCAGTGATGAATATGCAATAGATGTATGAAAGAAGTCTTCAGGGAACATAATATAAATGTTTAGACTTTGAAAACGGGAACCAGTTCAAGACATATGCAGATAGCACAGTCTTAGACATACAATATGAAAGGATCAAAAGATTCAATGCAAGAAAACAGGGAATGAGATGTGAGAATAGACCAATACTACTAGGAAGGAAAATAAAATATTGTATAAGGCATACAAGGAAAGAAGTGGAGAATAGGATAGTCGTTGGAAATTGGTAAGATTTAGCATGTAGGAAAAGGCTAGTTACATCATTAATGGAGACTGTAGCAGTTACTTTCTGTTCCTTCCATTCTTACAGCTGACTATAATTTGATCATTCTGAAGTTTAATTTATGTTTGTGATAACTGTGGTTCTTTGTATATCATTGGAACTTCAGAGACATTGCTTCAATGACTGTTCTATAATATATTTTGATACTGACTTCAAGTGAATGCTTTGCTTCTGTTTTACATTTGCAATTTTAGTCTTATTTTTGGTTTGGAAATGATCAATTTTAGAATTAATCAATTCTACTTTCTGCTATTGTAAAATGAATGCTGTAAAAGAACTAATTCATAGAAGACTTTAACACACGTATCTATGTATGTATCTGGTTAACATTTATGTTATCAATTGCTCAGTTTATTGTGCCATAAAGTGCTTTGTGATAAAGCACTACAATAAACTTGAACTTATATTTTCTTGTTATGCATTTTGCAGAAAGTGATACAAAATTAAAAAAAAATCAGCTTTTTGACCTTTCCCACTGTCCTTCTGGAGACAATTCAGAATAGTGCTCTACAGGGGTATAAGGGCACTGCTCCTTTGTTCCCATGAAACTCAAATTTTTGTCATTATTTAGTGATTATAGTCTTCAATGAGTTGCCAGAAAACTATAACTTTTATGGGGAAATGACCTAAACTATGAAGAAAAATCAGGAGCATTTTGTGAAATCAGGGCTAATTGAGAATTATGTGTCTTGCTCTCCTTTTTCTACTTTCTACTGTTGTTCTTTGTTTCATTATGCTCTTCCTATCATTTGTATTTCGCATCCTCCCTCTTCAAAGATCTTATACTTTCCTGCATCGAGGCATTTTCATTTTTGCTTTAATTTCAGAATATCTACTTCTTGCTTCCATTTCCATCCTATATAGCTTTACTCGCCAAGTTAATACTATGATGTCATCATAACAGACTGACAATAGCAACAGCAAAATAAATGACATAAATTTGCATCCTCTTATCTCCAAACAAACCACTTCTCTCAGTTTCAAGTAAAAGCAAAATGACTACCCCTTGGATTTAACAAACTCCGTACAGGCGCTGTGTAGAGCCTACATGGACTGTATCCATGTGCACAGCTATGGTCCCCATTTGGCAGCACATTATGCATATTAATGATGGTGTGCTGCCAAGGGACAGCTGAGGAACACAGATATTGAATCAGTGTTATCTGTTTTTTTTTAAATGCATGTTTGAGCAGCGTGTCATGGAGCATAGCAATGTCAACCTGTGCTCACATGTAGACAGCTGACACCTGCTAGACATCTAAAAATTATAAACTGAATGTTATTAATAACCATAATGACATTTTATGTGGGGTTTTTTTTTTTTTTTTTTTTTTTTGGCATTTGGGTGGTGCGGCTCAGACCACAGCTAAGCTGAGCAGAGCTCATACATACAAGGCAGACATCTGCTAGACATCTAAAAATAGAAACTGGATGTAATTAGTTGCTTATTTTTTGGTGGGCTTAAGCATGTTTGCATGGCATGGCACATTGCTCAGAAATACTAACAGGTAGCTCAGTGGTATATGTGAAGGTATACCGGATTTCTTAATATCCACGTAGCTAAATGGGTAGAGTTATGGCTGTATGTGTAGTAGGTCCAGAGTTCGAATACATGGAAGTCAGAACTTGTCTGTATTTTTGTTGCACATGTTATGGACAAAATTTTAAAATCGGCTCTGCTGCACTCTGCGCAACTGTGCTCAAACCTGCTAAGCACCGCGTAAACATGGTAACAGCTGCCAATGTTTGTGTGGTGCTCAGCTTCACTAAAACCAAGATTGTGTATGTTTGTGCTCTGCTCAGCTCTGCTTGGCTTTTTTTCTTGCTGCTAAGCAACTTGGTGCTTTTTTGAATTTATCTCAATGACATGTAAAGGCAGAAAAACAGCCTATATAAAGCGGACTAGGCAGGAATTCTGCAGAATCCATTGGAGTTCAATCATCTGTCAATATGGCTGATGGCGTTGGAGAAGGTCTGTGCATTTGGATGCAGCGGTAGGACATTCAGGAGTCCAGGGTCATAGTTGGGCTCTTTGTCAAAAACCATGATGATTGGCTGTTGCAAGGTGCTTTCCAGGGCTTGGAGTGTAAGTCGGATGCCTGGGACAAGCTGGCCAGAGTACTCACTAGTGTTACTGCTATTCCCTGCATAGGTGAGCAGTGTAGTCACCACCATGTTGACCTGAAAAGATGTAAGAGGGGAACCTTGGACACCTGAGTCCAAGAAGTGAGGGAAGGGAATGCCCCACAAGTATGTAAGTACTTTTTCCTCTGTTTTACCAATATGTAATCTGAATGTCTGCAAAAGTTGTATGCATAATAGTGTACTTCTTTTATAACAGCTGGAGTTGAGAGGGCTTGCAATGTCGAGCCTCACGCTGAGTGCTTGGCCAGGTTGCGTCATGAGCGTGGTGAGTATGGATGTATTATGCCAACTGCAGTGCAATAAGCAAGAAAGAGTAAAGCATTAACTGCAATAAAGTATATACAATAAAGTCTGTAGTGCGGTAAATATAGAATTAGAGCTGTAATGCAATAAATGAATAATAACAACTGTATTTCAATAAAAACAAGAAACAGTACTAATAATAACAAGGAAAATGGTTTACATCAGAATTGTCTTGTCATAACCATTGCAGTAGAGCTGTATGCATTGAGTCTGTAAGGTAAGGTTGCTGCAGTCAAGTATAACACTATAATAGCTGTAGAATGCAAATCTAATGGCTGCAAACTGTATTGCTTAACTCATAGTACTGTTCAAGGCTGTCTCTAGGCCAGTACTAGTCGTATAATGTTCTGTCTTCCACAGACTTCAAGTAATAAAGGTATAAAGGTATATGGGCGAGGTAGACCACTCCACAGCCAGATATTCTGTGTGGACCTCATAGATATTTCAAATCAACAATAATATGTTTTCACCAGTATTGTTGAAAGTTTAATAAAGCTGTAGTAATATATGCAGTATGGTTGTATACCATGTATGTGTGTTCTATTGTCACTGCAGTCTAGTATAACACTGTAACAGTACTAAAGTGCTAGAGGAAAGTTCTGTAACTTGTTTTGCACAATTCATAGGTAATCTCCAGACAAGTATTAGTCACACTGTAATCAGCAGTGACTCAGTAGCTCAGTCTGTTAAATTCCTTCTACACTGTACATTTTGCCCCATACCATCCTGGTTTGAAATCTAGTACTATGTAGCACTGCATTTTCAAGGGTCTATATTACAACATCTAAATCACAGAAGTCTGAACATTGTAATATTGAACCCAAATGTTCAAAACACAAAAATAGCAAAGCCACGGAACTCCACATTTTTTCCCAGGGAAAAAATTGTGGTCCATTTTTGCAGCTTTGCTATTTCCTCCACTGTGGTGCAATCTCGGAGTTGGTATATTTAAGTAGGGGGGTGTGGGGGGTGAAGCCCCCCACATTATATTAAGTTTACAGTGTACATTTTTTTTGTACCAGAACAACAATTTTTTTTCCTGAGAAAAAAAATCGCTGTTCTGTGTTTTCGTACATTTATGTTTCAAACTTAACAGTTCGATATTACATCATTCAAATTCCTGTGTGTTCGACGATGTGATATAGACCCGATTTTCAATATCAGTCATATAATCCTCACAATTTCTCTCTCCCCAAGAACACAAAAATGATATGGGTGAGTTAGCCCATATTATATACAGATATTGTGTATAGATCTCACAGAATGTTATACTCAATAGCAAGAATGCATTCATCAGCATTGATTCAGAAATAAAACTGTGTAATCCCAGTATGGCTGTATTTCTTGCATGTGTGTACTATGCTGCTGCAGTCAATTATTAAATTATTTGCAGATGTCCCCTGCAGTTACAGCTAGTAGGTTCTACTCCCATGCTTGCCAATTATGCCATGCTGGCTGTCTAGTTAATTACTGTACACAAACATGCTTCTCAAGAGTCACGATTTCTCATAATGTAATTAAAACTGACTAATCTGTCTGTCACATGTTTACCAGATAAATTATTACCTGGAATGCAATGTATTACCAAATCCATTTACAGAACACCATGGTCATTATATAAGTCCACATTATGTGAAATCATTCTGAGTAGTTCTCTACCTGCATTTGTTAGTGCTTGCCCCTTATTATCCCATGCTATCAGCTTGAGAGGTATGTACGTACTACTACAGTTATAGGAGAATTGTAGTCACTGTAATCACGACTGACAGTACACACCTGTAGAAGTATGTATGACCATTGTTGTTATGTTTTATTATGATTTAATATTAACATATTTTGTTAAACTAACCGTATTTTGAAAAATGTGGTTGAGTATTGTTATGTTTTATTATGATTCAGTATTAACATATTTTGTTAAACTAACAGTTTTTTTGGCCTTATGGTTTACTTCATACTGGCATGCTGTTACCATACTGACTGTTATGTTACATTATGTCGTGCTGCACATACTATACATTAATATGTATTTGGATTAATAAATATGATGTTCCATTCTGCTAATACTAGCAATGGTTTGGTTGTTACTAACTGTAACTTATTGCTTTACCTCATGTACCACAGCATGCCAAAGTAGGTTGGTTCTGGCTGATCCCCCTACCTTGAATCAACAAGGCTGTGGCATCACGTCCCAGCATGTCTGGGACCCAGACTGATGGTGCTCCCTCTGCTGCCCCTGCAGTACCTGTGGTGTCAGGTAGTACTGTCCCAGGGGATGGGGCCCATTACCCCTCTGAGAGCAGTCATAGAGGGACAGTAGTCACCTATGATAAGCTACCAGTCCTGGTGCACAGGATAGTCCACTGTGGCTATGGCCAACACCTGTGCCAGATTGAGGGCATGCTGGCTGACCTGATGAGGCAGCATCACCCTGGTGCCTAGACTCCAACACAGTCACCCTCTGTGCAGTGAAGGAGCAGTGCCAATGGTCCCATGAGTGGGGATGTGAGTCACGCTGCTGCCATCTGGAGGCACATGGGACTTGGATTACACAATACCCCCCTTGTCAAAGGTGATCACCCCCTTGTGTGTCACACACTGCCCCTGTCTGTTGTCTTGTCTCTCTTGTTTGTTTGCAAATGCATCCGCACCTACCCGACTTACCTCCCGCACACATACCTATGTCCCTTCCCCAACATTCCACTCTCACCTTAAAAACAAAAAAAGGGTACTTGTCCCAAAAAAAATATCATCCCATACATAGTTCTCCATTTCACAGACATGTCCACTGGACACACACATAATTCGGTCCAATTGGCTTGACAATACAGTTATGTTGTCCTCACCCCTCTCTCTGGGGTTTGCGTATCCAAATTCATGTACAAATCTGTTAAAGTGCAGATTGTTGCTGTGTAATAAATGAATAGCTATGGTTCTTTCCTACACCCTTCCTGGACATCCCTCACTGCCTTTCAGTATGTTTCCCCCCCTGCTTTCCCCCATTTCACCACTGTCCTATCTCCTCTTTTTTCTTTTCTTTATATTTTTTTAGCGCGGAGCTGCCAGGCATGCCACATCATGCAGCTTCACTTAGGTCAGCTAAATAGAGCTATAATGAATATATGTGTTTTTAACATTGTAAGTCACATGTACAAAATAAACACCTCTGCCCTATTTTGAACCAAAGCCCATCACACCTGCAGCACACTGCATTAACCCACCATGCCATGCAACACTTAATTAAAACAGGTGGTTTAAGCAAAACATAATAATTGCCAATTACAGGCATTAGGCATGTTTCAGCAGAGCAGCATGCTGTACCGTACCAGGCAAACTGTAATAAACAGTAATGGGAAAAATGGGAGTGTACCTTAGAGTCTGGTGCAATTGTACACCACTAGACAGCCAAACACATGATAATGGATGCAACTGAGGCCTGTAATAGCAGATAAATGTGCCCTTTTATCAGTAACATGTAGAAAGTCACCTGCTAAGGCATCCATGGCAAAATACATGCTCAACTGGGACTCTGGGGCAGAAATATATCCATATTAAGTCATGCACATACTGATGGATGTAGAAAACATTTGTCACTGTCTATATGTGTGCACATACATCTTGCAAGTACACCTGCTGTAGCAGTGACTGAGTAGTTCAGTCTGTTAAATGATTTGCATACAGTACATTTTGCCACACACAGTCCTGGGTTCAAATCCAATGTTGTGCTGCATTTCAATAGGTTTATAGGTTCATAGGTAGGTACTAGGCTATCAGCCCAAGGGCCTATATAAGCCTGGCCAACAAGATTCCCTGGCTTATGCCACACAAGAAAATGATTTTCCTGTGCCACTGTTGAGCAGAGACACAGAAGTGATCTCCGGGGTGTATTTCCTATTTCCCATCCACTCAGCAAGATTTTTCTTGAAGAGTGGTAATGAAGAACTTTGCTTGACATAGATGGGTAGCCTGTTCCAGAGTATGGAAAGTCTCTGGGACAGGAATCTATCCCTCCAGCATGTCCTGTTTATTGTGGTGACAAGGTTTAGGTCCCTAGAGTGTGTAGCTTGGAGGGATTGGATTTCTTTAGGTGTAGCATGTCCAACAGCTCTGGGTTTGACAAAGCTTTATATGTCAGGCAGAGATCACCTCAGAGTAGGAGATATGCTACGGAGTAAAGCTGGAGTTTTTTGAGACGGTCAGTGTAGGGCATTTGTTTGAGGCCAGTAATCCTCTTTGTGAGGTACTTCTGTGGCCTTTCCAGCTGCTGCAGATGTCTTGTGAGGTACAGTCCAAAAGGGGCATTGTACTCTATAATGGGTCTAATGGGTGTCGAGTAGAGGGAAGCAATGACCTCTTTTTTCCTGGATGAGAGCCCTTTTATGATGAGGTGTGCCATGTAGAAGGACTTCCTGACTACTGTGGCGATGTGACTGTCAAAGGAGAGACTACTGTCCACCTGGGTCCTAAGGTCTCTTATCACACATTCGGTGTTAAGTAGATTTCTGCCTATGTGGTAGTTCATGGGTACAGAGTTTTTACCAAAGGGGATGACACTGCACTTTTTGGCATTGAGCTTGAGGCCATGCATCTGACACCAGGCATCTTTCTCAGCAAGGCCCTTCTGTAGGATGTCCACATCATCTGGGGACTTGACTATGGCTCCTAGTTTGCAGTCATCTGTGAACTTTATTAGCCAGAGGCCTTCTGTGTTAGCCTGTACTTCAGAGAAGTAGATACCAAACAGGAGAGGTCCCAGGACTGAACCCTGTGGTACTCCACTTGTCACTGGTTTGAGGTCAGATTTGGAGTCGGCAACTTTTACAGTGGGGGTTCTGTCAGTGAGCTAGTTGGCAACCCATCTTGTGACATAGGGATTTATACCTAGTTTAGTGAGTTTAACTATAATTCCAGAATGGGGGATGGTGTTGAAAGCCTTGGCGAGGTCAAGATAGGCTGTGTGAACCACCTCACCCCCATCTACGGCTTTGGTGACTGCCTCAAAGAAGTCGATCACGTTCAGGAGGCATGATCTGCCTTTCACAACCCCAAACTGGGTGGGATCCAGAGTTTGGAGGTTACCAATGTCTTTGTTTATGAGTTCCATGATGATACATTCCATGGCCTTGCAGACCAGGCTCATCAGGCTAATAGGGAGATAGTTCCTGGGATCAGTGGTGGCTGCCTTTGTGGAGTGGGATAACTGTTGCTGTGCACCATTCAGTGGGCACAAAGCCTGATGCAAGGCTATTCTTGAACATGGTGCTTAGGTGGGGAGCCAGTTTGTTCTGACGTTCATGTAAAACACAGCCTGGGATGTTGTCCGGTCCCATGGATGCTGTGTTTTTGGCTTTAGAGAGTGCAGTTTTTACTGGCGTAGTTGTGATTACAGGGACTCTGCATTCTTTCTGTATAGATATGGGCCCTTTAGGGAGTGGGGTGGGGGGGTAAAGTTAGCACTGAACCTATCTGCCAGGATGTTGGCAATATCAGTTGGTTCTGTAACTTCTGTGCTGTTGTGCTGTAACTCAGAGCAGATCTGGGTGTTGCCATTGAGGTTCTTGACATAGTTATAGAATGCTTTGTGCTTGTCCTTAGAATTAGTGACAATTTTGTTTTCATAGCTAGCTTTGGATGATCTTATAAGGGATCTCAGCTTCTTACTGAGGCTGACCAGGGAGCTCCTCCACTCATGGGATTTTACTCTCTTTTTTAATCGTTTCTTCCTTCTGTTGTACAGTTTATTTATGGCAGGGGACCACCAGATTGGCTTCCTTTTTTTGGAGGATAGCATCTTGGTTCTGTTTGGGATAGCACGATCCATGCACTCGTGTAAGTGCTTATAGAGTGCATTTGTGTAGGATTCAGCAGTTGTAACTGTATTGTCCATCTGCATGGGTGTCATGAAGTTCACCACTTCTGTCATAAGAAGCATGAAGTTGGCTTTGGAGAAATTTTTTACCATTGTTTCCTTAATGGGGGTTGGAGGCGGGATGTGGATATCGAGGGTGATTAGCTTATGATCAGATCGGACCAACGAGGAGTTGACTTCAGGTGTGGAACACCGGTCACTCATGTTGGTAATGACCAGGTCTAGGATATTGATGCTCCTGGTGGGAGTGTGGATAAGTTGATCCAGGGCATTAGAGTTTATGAATTCCAGAAAACTTTGAGCTAAGGAGTTGGTACACAAGTAGTTTTCCCAGTTAATGGTGGGTTAGTTGAAGTTGCTCATTATTAGGGTGTTTGGTTGAACCCTAATATTTTCCAGTACATCAAGAAAAGAAGAGTTGGAATCCTGGGGCATGGTGGGAGATCTGTAGCAAGCTACAATTTGGATTGCAGTTTTGCCCAGAGTTAGTTGCACTTGTATAACCTCGGATGTATTATGCTGAGCAACTAGCCTGGAGGTGGGGATATTCTTAATGAATATGGGCACACCTCAGCCTTTGGTGTTTCAATTATATTATTATGAAGACAGCAATTAATGGATCGCTAATACACTCTTTATCCACACAAAGCATTGCAAATTAAATAAATGCCTTTCAGTGCATGAAGTCACAGGCCTGCAGGTAAGGACACACTTCACATATCTGTATACAGTACTATATGTCGCCTAGTACTCTGTTATTGATACAGATGCCTACATACATACCTTAAACACATGCTTTAATTGGAATGTAAAGGGTACTTTCAACCTGGCACTGCCTCTACAAGGCTGACACAGCTGACACAGATACAGCTACAGCTTGTTGTGCTCCAAAGTGTCCACACTCCCTGTCTATGTCTACTGCCTGCAGCAGCAGCTGCAGCTTGTGGTACACACAGCTCTATGTAAATGTTTCTGTTACAGACCTATCCTCTGTGTTGATGTAGTCTCCTCACTCCAGTAGTGTCTATCTCAACAGCTAAGGTCAGGTCCACATGAAGGCCTTATATATTACACAGTGCTTGCATGGCATTGGCTAATGATAGTGCAATTCAGCTGCTTTAGCTGCAATTAGCATTTCAGAACCACAGATTGGTTTAGAGGTAATTACCTGACGATGGGGAGCATGTTTAAAAAGCAGGCAGCTGGCTATGGGGAACCATTCTGTATGAGATCTTACTCACATGCAACATGCCTTTGTGAAACTTTACTAGACACACAGTTCAACAGAAGAGTACTGCACACTAGCAGGTATGTGACTGTTTTTTGTGTATAACAGGATTCAGATGGGAGGCTAGAGGTATGGAGAATAGGGATTATAGCAGTAAGCCCGTCATAGACCTGTGGTGATAACATGTCAGTGATACCCTGCTGACTTGCACCTACAGAGGATATACAATACATCTGGGTGGCATTGTCTTTTGTCAGTGTGGCACACCGGTGTTGTCGGACTGTCCCTTTATAGTGGTTGTTATAGCACACTGCTATTTGTCTGACACTGCTTCTATGACATATTATTATGTGGTTGGCCTTAGGGGACACACCAGAGTAGACTGGAGTGTTGATGTATGATCATACAGCAGAAGCTGTCATGGCACATAGGGAAATACCTCAGTAATGGTACTACCTCAGTTGTATCCATGCAAGTAGTATGTTATCACACTGTGGCTTATGCCATGTGTGAGCAAGCATTGGATAGTGCTGGCTATTTTGACCTTGCTGTATCTCTACACAGTGGACGTCCATGTATCTGCTCCTGTGATGTGTTTCCCTTGTGTTGTCTTTCAGGAGTAATGTACCACAGATGACACCCACCCTTCTCAGATGCAGAGAATAAGATAGTCTTGCAAGGGCTAAGGCAGCATAATGACATCCTGTTAGCCAGGGGGAGACATAATAGGGAACAGCAGGCTGCATTGTGGTCAGACCTTCTCCGTGGCATTAATGCCAGGGGCCAGCACATCAGAACATATGAGCAGGTTCGACACCGGGCAACCGATATGATTAATGCTGCACGTCGACGGACAGCAGATATAACCAGGGATCATGCTGTCACCACTGGAGGGCCTGCAGCGGAACAACAACTCTTGGCCATTGAGGAATTCCTGGTGTACCTAGGCACATGCTACAGCTCCCAGGCATCCATCACACCGTACATCGTGGAGGTGGGTTCAACAGTTTCCACAGCTGAGGAGCATGCAGGTAAGCTACTGTGATCAGCATTGTAATACTGTAGCAGTCAGTATGTCAGGCTGTAGGGTGTAACCTCAGGTATACACTCATACTCAGATTGGGACCAATACAACAAGTAACACAGTAACTACTGTAAATGTGAGATATATGGGCACATTACCTTGTTGTGCTGTGACATGCAGTGGTCCTGACATTATCCCACCCTCAACTTTTCACAGGTATGTCAGGTACTGCCCAAGGCTGTGGTCCTGCCCATGGTAAGTATGACACTTGTTTTGTTAAGTAACAATTATAGTGTAGTACTGTTAAGGGCCAGAATGATGCTTTTAAATGCCCGTCTGGAAGAGGTACCTAAGGTTTTGAGAAGGGGTAGTTACCGGAGTGTAGTTCAACAAATAGATACACTTTGGCAGTTATAGGTAATAGGTTCATAGGTTCATACTAGGCTATCTGCCCTAGGGCATTTATAAGCCTAGCCAGAATGTGTTTGGCTTTCGCCATCCATTTTAAATTTATTTTGCTATGCCCTTTTTTGAGGTTAGTATACTGTGCCTCTGCCTAACAGTGACACAGAAGTGATACCTGGGGTAAACCTATGATCTCCCATCCACTCATCAAGATTCCTCTTGAAGAGAGTCAATGAGGGACTCTACCTAACCTGCACTGGGATTTTATTCCAGAGTGAAGGGAGCCTCTGGGTTATGAATCTGTCCCTCCAGCATGTCCTATTTATTTCAGTGCTGAGGTTCAAGTCTCTCGAGCACATAGCTCGATGGGATTTGGATTTTCTGAGTTGCAACATGTCCATTAATTCCGGGTTGGACATGGCTTTATACGTCAGGCAAAGATTGCCTCTGAACAGGCGGTATGCCACTGAGTAGAGCTGGAGTTTCTTTAACCGGGCAGCATATGGCATCTGTTTGAGCCCTTTGATCCTCTTGGTGAGGTACTTTTGGGGTCTTTCCAGTTGCTGCAGGTGTCTGGTAAGGTACATCCCAAAAGGGGCATTGTATTATGGGCCTGATGAGGGATGAGTAAAGAGGCACGATGACCTCCCCTGATCTAGATGTGAATCCCTTCATGATTAGGTGGGCTATATAAAATGTTTTTCTAACCACTTTGGCCACGTGGTTGTCAAATGAGAGATTGCTATCAACTTGGGTCCCCAGGTCCCTAGTTACTTCTTCTGTACTTAATGGATTACCGCCTATGTGGTAATTTGTGGGCACTTTGTTTTTGCCAAAGGGGATGACTATACACTTTTTGGCATTTAGCTTGAGGCCATGGCTCTGGCACCAGTTGTCTGTTTCTATGAGGCCCTTTTGGAGGATGCTTGTGTCGGCTGGAGAGTTGATTATGGTGCCCAGTTTGCAGTCATCTGCGAACTTGGTCAGCCACAGTCCTTCCGTGTTGGCCTGTACCTCTGAGAAATATATACCGAACAAGAGAGGTCCCAGGACTGAGCCTTGTGGGACACCACTTGTAACTGGTTTCGAGTCTGACATGGCTCCAGCAATTCTAACCATGTGGGTTCTGTCCTTGAGCCAGTCTGCAATCCATCTAGTGATATAGGGGTTTATATTTAAGCTGGTGAGCTTATCTATAATGCCTGAGTGGGGTATTGTATTGAAGGCTTTTGCGAGGTCCAGGTAGGCTGTGTGGACCACCTTCCCCTCGTCAATGGCCTTGGTGACTGTTTCAAAGAAATCAACCAGGTTTAAGAGGCAGGATCTGCCCTTAACAAAGCCGAACTGGGTAGGATCCAGTGTCTGTAGGTCCCCAATATCTTTATTTATGAAGTCCATGATGATCCTTTCCATAGCTTTGCAGACCAAGCTAGTCAGGCTTATGGGGCGATAGTTTCCAGGATCCGTTGAGGCACCACCTTTATGGAGAGGGACCACTCTTTGGGCACATATCCTGTAGTAAGGCTGAGATTGAACAGTAGTTTTATGTTTGGGTTTAGCTCTTCTTGGAGTTCATGTAGGACACAGCCCAGGACACCGTCTGGTCCCATTGATGCTGTGTTTTTTGCTTTGGAGAGGGTGGCTCTTACCTGAGCATCTGAGATGTCAGGGGGGCAGCACTCTGCTGGGATAGATATTTGCCCTTTTGGTGGGGAGGGGGGGGAGAAGTTTGCGCTGAACCTGTCAGCTAGGATGTTGGCAATGTCTGTGAGTTCGGTGTATTTTTTGTCATTTTGGACTAATTCTGAGCATATCTGGGAATTACCACCCAGGTTCCTAACATAACTAAAGAAAGCCTTGTGATTATCCTTAGTGTCCTGTGCAATTTTTCTCTCGAAGCTGGCCTTAGACAATTTTATGAGTGCCCATAGTTTTTTGCTAATACTGATCAGTGATGCCTTCCCTTTTTGGGATTTTGCTCTATCATTTAGTAGCTTCCTTCTATTGTATAGTTTGTTTATGGCTGGGGTCCACCAGACAGGACGTCTGCCTTTGGAGGATTGGGTCTTGGTTTTATTTGGGATCGCATGATCCATGCATTCCTGAAGGTGTTCATAGAATGTGTTTATAAAGAATTCTGCGGTCTGGGCGATATTTTCCACAGGCCCGGGGGCTTTGAAGGATTCCACCTCGGTTTTGAGGAGTGTGAAATTTGCTTTAGAGAAGTTTTTCACTGTGGTTTTCTGGGCAGGGGGTGGGGTCAGGATGTGAATATCCAGTGAGATTAGTTTATGGTCTGATCTTACCAGTGAGGGATACACTTCTGGTCTGGAGCATAGAGTCCCCATGTTGGTGATGATCAGGTCCAGTATGTTTTCCTCTCTTGCGGGAGTGGTAACAAGTTGTTCCATAGCATTTGAGTTTATAAATTCTAGGAACCTTTGGGCTAGGGTGTTGGAGCTAGAGTAATGCTCCCAGTCTATGTTTGGGTAGTTGAAGTCGCCCAATATAATGGTGTTTGGAGAGACCTTCATATTTTCCAGTGTTCTCAGGAAGGCCAAGTGGGGTTCCTGGGTTTGGGAGGGTGGTCTGTAGCAGGCTATAAACTGTAAGGCAGTTTTACCCACTGTTAGTTGTACATGGATAGTCTCTGATGCTTCGTGCTTTGTCACCAACCTGGAGGTGTGGGTATCTTTGATGAATATCGATACTCCCCCTCCTTTTGTGGTTCGGTCCAAGTTTTGGGGCCAAAAAGCATGGTATGAGGTATAACCTGTTAGTGCTGGGGTGCTCTCGGGAGCCCTGAACCAGGTTTCTGTTACTGCACAGATATAGATGTTCTCCATGCTAAGGAGAGTTTTGAGTGCGTGCATCTTGAGGTTTAGACATCTGGCGTTGAGCAGCATTACTCTTAGTTTCTTATCCCTTGTGATACCTATGGAGGTGGGTTTGGCTTTTGAGCCTTGCCTAAAAAAGGCAGTATGGGGGTAGCAAGAGCCTTTGCCAATATCCGAAAGCCCAGGGGTGACAGGTGCAAGCCGTCCCTAGCGAAGCATCATGGCTTGTCGAGCATATCATCCCAAGCTTCCAGGCATTGGATCCCCTTTGAATGACACCAGTACTTAAGCCAATTGTTGAAATTGATCATCTTGTCTTCATATTGTGGTATCATTCTTGGTGAGGGTAAGATGCTACTCAAGGTCAGGGTCATACCGGCCTGGGCTACATGCTCAGAGAGCTCCTCTATGTCTCTTTTCATGTAGTCCAGGGAGGTACGTCTCAGGTCATTCACACCAGCATGGACAATGACTGAGTCATATTTGTACTTGCCTTGGAGTGACCTGAGTGCTTGTGTTATGTGGCGGATCCTAGCGCCCGACAGGCTGCTCATCGTGACCCTCTCCTTGTTCAGCCTGGTGAGCGGGGCATCAGTGTGCCTGACGATAGAGTCACCTATTACAAGTGTATCAGGTGTGTTGTTTAGTCTTAAGGGCTGTGACTGTTCGGCACACTGGCTTTGTGAGATATGTGTTGCACGTGTTTTGTTTTGGGGTAGCGGTTGCTTGGGTGTCTGCTTTGGAGGTCTCTGCTGCTTAGGCAGATCTTTATTTAGAGCCTTTGAGTATGTTTTTGTGTGATTATGTGTTTGGTTTGCTGTTGTGGTAGGTCTATGTGAGACTGGAATTGTAGTGAGTGTGGTTTCCTTCTCCTCCTGACTGGTTATGCCAGTACTGAGTTGAGAGAGCTTAGCCTCCAGTTTGGCTATATGGTTGCATCTCTCACATGTGTTGGAATTTGTTGGGAGGAGGAGAGGGTTGTCCGTGTACATGAGGCAGTTGTAACATTGCCTCAAGATTCCCAGATTCACCAGCTGGACCGGAGAGGAGATTGACAACTGACCTTTGGACATGCTAGAATAATATTGGGAATTCCTTTATAATTGAAAACAAGGGCCAGTGGGGAGTGAGGGTGTAGTGCTTTTAATTTTTAGTGCTGACTTATATAATTGCTTTAGTGAGCAAGTGCCAGGTAAATTAAGTGCAATGTGTTACAGGTAACTTAAATGCAAAACTGACAAACAGTAACTTTCTTTCAAGTGAAACAAGGAAATAAGTACAGTAAGCAATGCAGATATCACTAGTGATCCACAGAAGCACTGAGAAGTCGCGTATTAGGTGGAATTAGCGTTCCAGGGAAATAACAAGCAAACAAACAACAAGCATATAAACAAAGCTAGATTCAGCATGACTGGATCTAGTCTCTGCTACAGCAAACAAGGTGTATCAATTTCAGTAAGATACAGTTCAAATATTCAGGCACTATAAACCTTTCACCAGAAATTCCCAGCTCAGAAGGGCAGAGTCCAGCCTCTTCTCTCACAAGAGTGCAGACCACAAACCTTCTTAATGTAAAATAACTGGCCTGTAGCCCAAGTGCTTAAACCAGAACTAATACACTTTAAGAATAACAGACACTGGGCTCTCAATCAGCAGTTCCCAACTTAAAAGGATGAAAGCTACCTGTCCTGCCACCACAGTGCATGCCACAAACCTTCCTAATGTAAAACAACTGGTCTGAAGCCCAAGTGCTTAATCCAAAAGACTTAGAAAGATAGCTACACTTTTATCAAGTTACTACCAAGCAGTAATAAATACAATTGAATACTTTAGAGAATGCCTGGATTAGTGCTCAAGTTACACAAACAAAGCTAGATCCAGCAGGCCCAAATCCAGTCTATGCCACAGCAAACAAGGCGCACCAACTTCAGTAAGAAGCAGTTCAGATATGCATGCACTATAAGCCTTTAACCAGAAATTCCCAGCTCAGAAGGGCAGAGTCCAGCCTCTCCTCCCACAAGAGTGCAGACCACGAGCCCTCTTAATGTAAAATAATTTGCCTGAAAGCCCAAGTGCTTAAACCAGAATTAATACACTTTTAGAATAACAGACACTGAGCCCTCAATCAGCAGTTCCCAACCTAGAAGGATGTAAGCTACCTGTTCTGCCACTACAGTGCAGACCACAAACCCTCTCAGTGCAAAACAACTAGTCTGAAGCCCAAGTGTTTAAACCAAAAGGCTTAGAATGAGTTACACCAAGCAGTAATAAATACAATTGAGTACTTTTAAGATGATGCAAAAGTAAAATAAAGTAGGTAGAAACACAAGTACAGTAAAAGCAGATTAATTTTTTTTCTGAACAAGTGCTGAGATCAAAGAAACAGATTTGAGTGCTGAAACTAGAAAACTGGCTAGTTATAAGAAAAAAAAAACTAACCTAGAAGGCTTCCTCCAACACAGAAGGGCTTGGGGGCTCAGAAGCCTGCAAATAATCTATACCACTTAACAGGAAAGGCAGGAAACAAGCTTAATTTTTTTTTCTGTTTCCCAGATGCTCTCTTTGTACATAGTAGGAGTGCCTAAAATCAGAATATGATCTCACTGCACTCAGTTGAGTGAGCAAATGAGATGGGCCCAGAAGGAGTATCCAAACACAAATTTACAAGAGGGGCGGGCATTTTCAAGGCCACTAAGATTAACACCAAAACAAGAACAGGGGGGGTGGATGAGACTAACTGAAGAGCAGAGTCAAAACTTCCAGTTCAGTTAATATTCCTGCAACACAGTTAAAATCAATTTAAATACTGTATTTTTTGAAAAAAAAAGTGCAGATAAAGGTACTTAATTTCTCTTATACGTCCAGTTGAATACAGCTAGTTCTTAGCCGGCCAAAGCTGAGGTTTTTAAGCAGAAGATATTTCACGCTGTACCACTTAAATAAGCAAGGACAGGAAATCAAAGAATGTGGCTTCCCCCACACCTGTAATTACTAGCAAATAACAAAATTCAGCAAACACTGACTAACTTCCAGTTCAGTTAATATTCCTGCAACACAGTTAAAATCAATTTAAATACTGTATTTTTTGAAAATAAAAGTGCAGATGAAGGTACTTAAATTCTCTTATACGTCCAGTTGAATACAGCTAGTTCTTAGCCGGCCAAAGCTGAGGTTTTTAAGCAGAAAATATTTCACACTGTACCACTTAAATAGGCAAGGACAGGAAATCAAAGAATGTGGCTACCCCGATACCTGTAATTACTAGCAAATAACAAAATTCAGCAAACACTGGCTAACTTCCAGTTCAGTTAATATTCCTGCAACACAGTTAAAATCAATTTAAATACTGTATTTTTTGAAAAAAAAGTGCAGATAAAGGTACTTAAATTCTCTTATATGTCCAGTTGAATACAGCTAGTTCTTAGCCAGCCAAAGCTGAGGTTTTTAAGCAGAAAATATTTCACACTGTACCACTTAAATAGGCAAGGACAGGAAATCAAAGAATGTGGCTACCCCCATACCTGTAATTACTAGCAAATAACAATAAGAACAGATAAGGCTCCCTGTTTGAGGCAAGGAATATAAAATGCCTTTTAAAATACAACAGGTTGAAGGCAAATACATTAGGCAATGAAATGAGTATTTCCATATAATTGTGAAGAGAGTTGTACTGGGTTTTATGTGTTGTTTTTTCAATTATAGTATCATACTGATTAAGTAAAGGGTAAATATTACCGGTCATGTTAGACCTGATGTACTTCAACCGATGGTTATAAAGGTCCTGAGTTGAATTTGAATTGTGTTCCGAGGTAGTTCTTTGTGGACAAAGGTGGAGAAGGAAATTGTTTGACTGCTACTCCAGTTGTGGGTCTTCGTTATTATGAGTCTTGGATGCTTTTTGTATACAATAGTGCAGGTATTATTGTACTGCTTTTTTCATTCTTAATGCAGGTGACCATGGCGGTTCAAGTCTGTCCCCTACACAACCTGATGTCAGTGTCTCCATGGACACTGATGATGATGGTGGCCACAGTGAGGCACAGATGGGGGTGTTGGGGGTTGAATCCATCCCAGAGGTAGATATCACTCTTCTGCCCCCATTGTCACCGCACACAGTCTGTATGCCCACATATACCCCATCCCCAGAAGACACAGATATTGGACAGTCAGAGGGTGGAGACATTGAACAGGTAAGTGTGGCAACTATTACTCCAGTGAGTGTAGACAATGGCCATAGCCAGAAAGCTGGCAAGGTCCCACACAGGTTGATTGACAGGGGTGCTTATAGGAGGCCTGCTCTCTGTCTGCCACCTGTTGCAGGTGTCAAAACATGGGTCATCCAGCACATGATTCGGGCCATCATAGAGGTACAGGCACATTCTGAACAGAACACCAGGTGTATGCTTAGGGTTATGAATGACACATAGTCTGATATCTGTGACAGATTCCACCACATTGGGAACACCCTGGATCAGTTCATTGATGCAGTGGATAGATGGTGGGATGAGACAGTGTTTGTCTTGGACAGCACATTGTGTATACTGGAACGTGTGGTTGGAGTTAAGCGGTGGAGCCATGGATGTAGGTCAGCAACACCATCTACTGAGAGTCCACATGGCCATGCATACTCACGCTCCTGTTGTGGCAGTATATCCAGTGCTACAGAGGGGAGTGTGCTGTTCACACCATGATGTGGCAGGCCATGGGCTCATGGTCCTCGGCAGTCCCATTGGGTTCACAGTCACAGCAGACAGCAGTCACCGTCAGGTACTAGCATTGCTTCTGACCTTGGGCATGGAGGTGTCAGTGCAACTCCTGGCAGAGCCAGTTCCAGTGTTCAGGGCTAGAGATGGTGAACTGTCAGCTCTACCATGTATGGTCCAAAGCTGTCCAGCATACACAGGTGTAGGGCTAGCACTGATCTTGACTGTGTACATGCACACATTCACACACCACTGTCAAATGCTGGTCATGTACAGACACACACAGCACCTCTCCATTGTCCATCTTACATGTTCTCCCTGACTCACACACATGCTGTCTACCATTTGGGCCAGCCTAGGCTTACTGCATCCCCACACAACACCCTGTGCAAGTGATGATACCTGTGCCACATCCCTGTCATCAATGACATCCATGAAGGGAAATGAAGCTATGGGTCTGATGCACAGGATGACTATGTTACTTATCATGTACTTGTGCAATGCAATGTTGGTTCACCATGCCACTTGCAGTGGTTAATGAGAAATGCTGTATGCTGGCATTCATCATGTGTATGCCACATGCATTTTTGTGCCTTATGTGGTCCTTATGTTGTATGTTGTTGCATTGGCTGTAAAGTTACACAATGACAGGTGTCATAGGCCTGTTTATGTTTCTGTTACAGAAGTCTGTTGGGATAACCTATGGATACACAGTGGAGATAAAGCAGCACAGGATGGCATGTCAGCAGAGTGGACATATGTCGGCAGCAAGTTACAACACTATAACTGCATGGCTCCATAGGTTCACATGTTTATAACAGACTAACAAGGACAATGTTGGCATTCAGCATACTCATGCATCCATAATCTGTGAGAAGGTCTGCTACTAAATGCCACTATGGTTTTGATGGAGATGACACAGCGACATATATCCTGTGTCCAGTACCAACAGTTGCCAGGCAACAGTTATGACTGTTGTGTTCTGCATCCCAACGTGTAACCTGCACATGATGTGTGTCACATTTTCGTGTAGGGTGTACTACCTGTGTTACATGCCTGTCTCACCAGCATGTACTATGCATACCACACTGATGTTGTTGGTGTGTAGCACAGGTGACACGTGTTAGTCATGTCATGGATACATGTGTAAGGAACACAGTGGGAACTGACACCTCCCTGTATGGAGCCATACACATCCCCTCCAAAGCATTTCAGAAACAGACCACACATATGTGGTCCTAACATGGACTTCGTAGGACATGTTCTCTACAGTGTTTATTTGTGTACCTTGGAACCTGTGTGGCTGCTACAGTTGTATGATATGACAATGTTGTGACATGGCAAGGGTGTCATTGCACACAATGATAGCTGTGATGACTGCCACATTCAGTATACCAGTGCCAGTCTGGGTTGTATATCCCAAACATGTTGGTATTGGTTGCACAACAGTGAAGGAATTGACATCTTTCTGACTAGTGACAGCTGAAGGCTACAGTACTCTCTGTGTTCAATCCATACATCCCATGGTTTCATAACATGTTGTAAAATGCTCTAACAGGCTCATACAAATACATGGCTACATTGAGGCTAGCACCCCTTCCAATCAGGGTGTACAGGACATGCCAAGGCACGCACATAGTGCAGGTTAGCTGTATGTAAGTGTGCACACTTACCTACATAATGGTGCATACTACAGATCACAGTACATGGTGCACGCAACACACCTCATGTCTGCTAGTACTATAATTTTAGGACATATTATGCTTGATGGCATACGCAGACCTTGTTGTGGTCAGTCCTTTGGGGGGGGTCACGTCACCAGCTACAAATAAAATACTGAACCCTACATGTGTCTAGGCTACCAAGGTTATGTCATAGGGATATAAACACATGCACCAAGTGGGCTGGCATGAGATTAAAACCCCTACCTATTTAGTCTTATACACTTTAGATCACAGTACTTATCGCATGTGCCACAGCTTACAATTGATATACTGTCAGCTTGTAGTCTTAAGGTGGCTGACGTCAGTCCTTGTAGAAGAGGGCAGTATGGAAGCTAGCAGCAGGTTACAGGGCTAAAAAGTGTATAACCATTACAGGTGGATAGCCCATGAGGGCATGTCTGTTCATTTGCAGAAAGATACACACACACTCTGACACAGTCATGTGCCAAGTGGGCTGGAGCGAGTTTAGAACCCCTACCTATTTACTCTTATACACTGCAAAGCATGGTACTTATCATATGTGCCATGGCTTACATCAGATTTTACGCTGTCAGCTGATAGTCTTAAGGTGGCTGACATCATCAGGCCTTGTAGAAGAGCGAAGTGTGCAAGTTAGCAGCAAGTTACATGGCCAAAGAGTGTATAACTATTGCAGGTGGATAGCCCATGAGGGCATGTCCATTCAATTGTAGGAAAATAAACACATGCACACACACTCTGACATGGACACATGCCAAGTGGGGTGGAAGGAGTTAAGAATCCCTACATATCTACTGTTATACACTAAACAGCATGGTACACTTTAGATCCAGTACTTATCTCATGTGCCAAGGCTTACATCTGA
Organism: Protopterus annectens; assembly: GCF_019279795.1. Lineage (NCBI taxonomy): Eukaryota > Metazoa > Chordata > Ceratodontiformes > Protopteridae > Protopterus > Protopterus annectens. The sequence goes on from NC_056733.1 coordinate 1,333,876,967, forward strand.
TTTTACACTATCAACTGGTAGTCTTAAGGTGGTTGACATCATCAGGCCATGTAGTAGAGGGCAAGTTACAGGGCCAAAAAGTGCATAACCATTGCAGGTGGATAGCCCATGAGAGAATGTCTGTTCATTTGAAGAAAGATACACAGACAGACACACACACACACACACACACACACACACACACACACACACACACACACACTCATGACACGGTCATGTACCGAATGGGTTAAAGTGAGATTAAAACCTCTAATTGTCTCATCTTATACATTATAGTTCACAGTACTTATTGCATGCACCACAGCTTACATCTGATTTTACATTGTCAGCTGGTAGTCTTAAGGTGGCTGACATCATCAGGCCTTGTAGAAGATGGCAGTGTGGAAGCCAGCAGCAAGTTACAGGGCCAAAAAGTACATAACCATTGCAGGTGGATAGCCCATGAGGGCATGTCCATTTATATGTAAGAAGATACACAAACACACACACAAACACAGACACACACACACACACACACACACACACACACACACACACACACACACACACACACACACACACACATGACACAATCATGTGCCAAGTGGGCTGGAGTGAGATTAGAATGTCTACCTGTCTAGTCTTATCACGTGCCACATGTTAATTCTGTTGTATGTGTGACTGCAGGCACAATACTCATGCATTACACAAACTAGGCCTCTGTTGACCAGCGTCTGTGGCCTGCAGTGTGATATTGCTTCATACTGTTATCTCCATATAGTATCCTAGAAGTTGGATAATTGTAATTATCATAGCTATGTGTGTACAGTTACCAGTATGTCCATATGTGGCTGCTTGCAATTACTTAGGCATACCTGTGGGCAGGGACAAGTTGGCCTGCCCATACATGTGTTGACAACATTATACATTACAGCACCTGCTCACCTGTGTCTGTCTACATGGTGACATCCAGCAGGCACAGGGGTCTGTGGGTAAGTGGAAATTGTACTGTTGCACCCTTAGCTTGGATCCTTTGAGCAACAGTACACTGTGTGATAGTGGAGATTTACTCACCATTATTTGGGTATGTCGGACAATACAGACAGCCACACACATATTTCTGTATATAACAGGGATGTACATATAACTGTAGCTGCGTGTGTGTATGATATGTATATGTGTTTTGTAGATATATGGGGATGTATGTATCATTTTAATATATATAGCTATATATATCTGTACATATCTATTTGACACTACATAGTGATAGATATACTTTGCATGTGAGAGAGAGATTATGACAGACGGATATGTGTAAGTATATCTGTATGTATAGACATTTATACATAAGAGGTCATTTTGATGAAGGGGCAACAGGGTTGCGCTCATTTTAACTTAGTGTATAGGCATACCCAGTGGGACTGTCAGTACTAATAAGGTGACTCCAGTCCACACCTATCTGTACTCTAGTCTGGGATTTTGTATGTTACAGATATTAACATCTGTTCCTGTTTCTGTAATACTGCACTTCACTCAAACTGCCCACAGCATTCCCCAGCTGTATGCTGTACTTAATATGTGACTGAGGCTGGTGATGTTACACCACAACCAGGCTGTCAGTCTGCATAACTCTCAACTGTTCTGATTTCCACAGAATGTCCAGTGTTTTGCCTCAGATGTTTGGTCTGTTCCTCATACATTTTTGGTCTTCTGGTGATGTATTAAATATTGACATCACTACATTATACTACTTACAGACACGCATTTGTTTTTCAGACATTATATCCTTCGGAAAATATGTAATAATGCAACACTTTTACTTCCAGTGACTTTCTAGGTTTATGTGGACATTATTTGAAATCTGTCCCTATGTTTGGCCCTTTGACCCCCAATCCTACTTATATTCTGTGAAAACACCAACATAGTACTACCTCACATGCAACAGATGTGAGTAATTCCAGATTAGAATCATCAACACCATTACCCATGCTAGCTGCCTTAGTCCACTGAGCCACTCAGGTTACCAGACAGAGAGGAGTCATTCATCACGCAACCAAAACCATATATATGTACATTGTTATCCTGTGTGAGGAGAGACATACAATGGTGTGAGCAATATCTATGTTACAGCACTGAGATTGCCTGGTCCGCTGATATACCACAGGTGATATCTGTTAAAGCAGTTGTATGGGTACACTGCTGTGTTGGGGGTGGGGAAACAATGGCACATTATCTGCTCCGATATACAGTAGTCCAAATATTATGTGAGCCCACTGTTTAACATCTCTCTTGATTGATGTAGTGAATATGCCAATCATGAGGCCTAGTGACTATTAAAGAACACATACTATTGGACTAGGTATCTGTAGTCCCATGTGGATGTTACATCTTTCCAATTAGCCCACTATATTTCCTTGCATAACAGCAGCAGATCCATACATATATGATATATTATTGTAATCCTTACAATTAGTGTGTAGCTTAGAGACATACCTTGCGACTGCACCAGTTGAGAGACCTGTAGTTCAGGGGTGACTCTGTGTGATGCAAGCTGTACACAACCAATACTTGGATAGGTACAGGTTGTGCGGGTTGCCTGGCATCAACACATTTACTATATGTATGTGAGTAGGAGTACAGTGTCAGTCACTAGAGCCCTAGGTTGTCAGTGAATATGCTATGCATTGTCTCTTAGCAAATGCTAGAGCATACTAAACACACCTACATATGCCTACAGGAACATCATCAGGGAGCTCCTCCTCCTTGTCCTCCTGTGGCTGTGGTGACCTAGACACTGGTGGGGGGCTGTGTATCCTTTCGTTTTGCTGATCTTGCTGCAGCTGTTTCCACAGAATAATATTGTGTAGCATAGCAAATACTGTGAACATATATGCACTTGTGGCTGAAGAGTACTGCCAGGCTCCACCAGATATATTAAGACACTGGAACCGTGACTTCAGCAGCCCAAACACATGCTCTATGATGTTCTTAGTTTGTGTGTGTGCCTCATTATGGCATTCTTCCATGGGTGTGTGTGCATTTCTGATGGGTGTCATCATCCACAGTTCCAAGGCATAGTCAGCATCCCCCAGTAAATGGCCATGTGGGATGTCCCACTAGCAAACATCTGGCACAGCTATGATGCATGCTAGATATTGGAGTCATGATAACTGCCATGGCTGCCAGCACACACATTCATGGTAATGCCCTGGGCATTGCACATAACCTGGCAGTTGATGGACTGGTACCATTTGCAGTTGACATAGATTCTACCCTCTTCACCGGGTGGTGGTGCCTTAATGTGTACATGAGTGCAAACTATGGCACCCAGTACCTCAAGTGTAGTGTCCTACATGGTAGAAGTGTTGCATTTTTCTGGCCCTTGCCTCAGGGGTGAGGAGAAAATACTCAAAACTCTCCTTAGCATGGAGAACATCGATATCTGTGCAGTAACAGAAACCTGGTTCAAGGCTCCCGAGAGCACCCCAGCACTACCAGTTTATACCCCATACCATGCTTTTCGGCTCCAAAACCTGGACCGTACTACAAAAGGAGGGGGAGTATCAATATTCGTCAAAGATACCCACACCTCCAGGTTGGTGGCACAGCACAAAGCATCAGAGACTATCCATGTGCAACTAACAGTGGGTAAAACTGCCTTCCAGTTTATAGCCTGCTACAGACCACCCTCCCAAACCCAGGAACCCCACTCGGCCTTCCTGAGAACACTAGAAAATATGAAGGTCTCTCCAAACACCATTATATTGGGCAACTTCAACTACCCAAACATAGACTGGGAGCATTACTCTAGCTCCAACACCCTAGCCCAAAGGTTCCTAGAATTTATAAACTCAAATGCTATGGAACAATTTGTTACCACTCCCAGAAGAGGGGAAGACATACTGGACCTGATCATCACCAACATGGGGACTCTATGCTCCAGACCAGAAGTGTATCCCTCACTGGTAAGATCAGGCCATAAACTAATCTCACTGGATATTCACATCCCGACTCCACCCCCTGCCCTGAAAACCACAGTGAAAAACTTCTCTAAAGCAAATTTCACACTCCTCAAAACCGAGGTGGAATCCTTCAAAGCCTCCAGGCCTGTGAAAAATATGGCCCAGACCGCAGAATCCTTTATAAACGCATTCTATGAATACCTTCAGGAATGCATGGATCATGCAATCCCAAATAAAACCAAGACCCAATCCTCCAAAGGCAGACGTCCTGTCTGGTGGACCCCAGCCATAAACAAACTATAGAATAGAAGGAGGAAGCTACTACATGATAGAGCAAAATCCCCAAAAGGGAAGGCATCTCTGATCAGTATTAGCAAAAAACTACGGGCACTCATAAAATCGTCTAAGGCCAGCTTAGAGAGAAAAATTGCACAGTACACTAAGGATAATCACAAGGCTTTCTTTAGTTATGTTAGGAACCTGGGTGGGAATTCCCAGATATGCTCAGAATTAGTCCAAAATGACAAATAATACACCGAACCCACAGACATTGCCAACATCCTAGCTGACAGGTTCAGCGCAAACTTCTCCCCCCTCCCCACCAAAAGGAAAAATATTTATCCCAGCAGAGTGCTGCCCCCTTGACATCTCAGATGCTCAGGTAAGAGCTGCCCTCTCCAAAGCAAAAAACACAGCATCAATGGGACCAGGCGTCCTACATGAACTCCAAGAAGAGCTAAACCCAAACATAAAACTACTGTTCAATCTCAGCCTTACTACAGGATATGTACCCAAAGAGTGGCGTACAGCAACAGTAGTCCCTCTCCACAAAGGTGGTGCCTCAACAGATCCTGGAAACTATCGCCCCGTAAGCCTGACTAGCTTGGTCTGCAAAGCTATGGAAAGGATCATCATGGACCTCATAAATAAAGATATTGGGGACTTACAGACACTGGATCTTACCCAGTTCGGCTTTGTTAAGGGCAGATCCTGCCTCTTAAACCTGGTTGATTTCTTTGAAACAGTCACCAAGGCCATTGACGAGGGGAAGGTGGTCCACACAGCCTACCTGGACCTCGCAAAAGCCTTCAATACAATACCCCACTCGGGCATTATAGATAAGCTCACCAGCTTAAATATAAACCCCTATGTCACTAGATGGATTGGAAACTGGCTCAAGGACAGAACCCACATGGTTAGAATTGCTGGAGCCATGTCAGACTCCAAACCAGTTACAAGTGGCATCCCCCAAGGCTCAGTCCTGGGACCTCTCTTGTTCGGTATATATTTCTTGGAGGTACAGGCCAACATGGAAGGACTGTGGCTGACTAAGTTCGCAGATGACTGCAAACTGGGCGCCATAATCGACTCTCCACCTGACACAAGCATCCTCCAAAAGGGCCTCATAGAAACAGACAACTGGTGCCAGAGCCATGGCCTCAAGCTAAACACCAAAAAGTGTATAGTCATCCCCTTTGGCAAAAACAAAGTGCCCACAAATTACCACATAGGTGGTAATCCATTAAGTACAGAAGAAGTAATTAGGGACCTGGGGACCCAGGTTGATAGCAATCTCTCATTTGACAACCATGTGGCCAAAGTGGTTAGAAAAACATTTTATATAGCCCACCTAATCATGAAGGGATTCACATCTAGATCAGGGGAGGTCATCGTGCCTCTTTACTCATCCCTCATCAGGCCCATAATTGAGTAAAATGCCCCTTTTGGGATGTACCTTACCAGACACCTGCAGCAACTGGAAAGACCCCAAAAGTACCTCACCAAGAGGATCATAGGGCTCAAACAGATGCCATATGCTGCCAGGTTAAAGAAACTCCAGCTCTACTCAGTGGCATACCGCCTGCTCAGAGGCAATCTGTGCCTGACGTATAAAGCCATGTCCAACCTGGAATTAATGGACATGCTGCACCTCAGAAAATCCAAATCCCATCGAGCTACACGCTCGGAAGACTTGAACCTCAGCACTGAAATAAATAGGACATGCTGGAGGGACAGATTCATAACCCAGAGGCTCCCTTCACTCTGGAATAAAATCCCAGTCCAGGTTAGGCAGAGTCCCTCATTGACTCTCTTCAAGAGGAATCTTGATGAGTGGATGGGAGATCGTAGGTTTACCTCGGGTATCACTTCTGTGTCACTGTTAGACAGAGGCACAGTATACTAACCTCAAAAAAGGGCATAGCAAAATTAATTTAAAATGGGTGGCGAAAGCCAAACACACTCTGGCTAGGCTTATAAATGCCCTAGGGCAGATAGCCTAGTATGAACCTATGAACCTATATATGTGCTCACTAACATGTGGTAACATGACATCCAGGAACTGCTGGAGTACCCTGGATGCTTATGCCTGTGAGACTCCCATCTTCTTCCCAGTTGGTCTTTGGAAGGTACCTGTGGCTATTATCCTAAGGACTACACATATCTTTGTTTCCACTAGGATGGGTGCCCCTCTGTTGGCTCTGGGTCTGAGTTGAGGGCGGCAAGGCTCAGTGAGTTCTTGTAGTATGTCCCTGTCCACCCTGTAGCACTCTAAAATCTCCTGCTCATGTAGCTCCTGGAAGGTTACTCTGGGCCTGAACACTCTTCTCCTTCTCTGTCTAGGCTTATTGTCAGCAGCACCAGCAGCAGCATTGACTTTGGCATCTAGCACATGCAGATGTAGCAGACCTGCAGCAGCCCCTAACATTCTTTCACTTAAAATTCCTAAGTCTATACTCTAATGATGCAGAGTATGGATGAAAAATCAGAATGTATGGTGTATGCATACATTATAATGCTATATCGTAGGTGCTGACTGTGTGATGTGCTACCTGTAATGCATTCCACATGCCTAGTATATCATTAATATCATTTACTGGCCCTAGTTTAAGTTAAACAAGTGTTGCAGCTAATTACTACATCATTGCTTTTTACATACTCTCAGCAATGCGTTTCGCCAGGCAAACATGCAGAAACAAGCACCGCAAAGGTAAACAATGCTCAGCAGTCACTGTACACACTCCCCTGAAAGGTCACACTCAACATGATGGTGTGCCATGCAAACATGTGGAAACAAGCGCCCCAAAGGTAAATAAAGATTAGCAGTCAGTGTACACACCCTCCTGATGAGCACAGTGGCACCCGCACAAACAGGTGCAGCTGAGCTCCAATAAGCTTACAAGCCCTCAGACACACCACCTTATGATGTCAGCTACCTCTTCTGCAAACACTGACATGGTTGTGTGCCTAGACAGAAGGGATATGTGGACACAGATACCCTTTTGCACTGTTCAGTAACCCCACCTCATTTGCATAGGGATCTGTGCACACAACCTGGAAACTGCACAGTTCCTGGCCCTACCTCATTAGCAACAGCTCCATTCCACCATTGTATATACTCCACGTGGGTCCTATAATACATTTCTGTCGCATACTATTAAATGTGTTTTTTCCACTCTTTTTTTTCATAAAAACCTGTTTGCACACTGTGGCACACTGTGCAAACATGTCCAGATCATTAAGAAAAAATACAGTTATTTTAACTTATTTCACTTAAGTTTTTAGATACCCACTGGATAGTTTTGCTCATATCTATATGTGCTGTGTCAATTCTGTCCATCTACCTGTGTTGCGTGTGTGCCCTAGCTGTGTTTACTGAATAGCAAACCTGCTTACTTTTGTGTAAGCAGCGTACCACAGTGCCTACATGGTAAAAAAGACTGTGTAGGCTTTATCAAATTCTCCCCTACATCTCAAAAAGAAAAATCAGTCCCACATTGTTGTAATAAAAAAGTCAGTGCTTATTTGTAACAGTAGCCACATTACTAGTGTAACTGCATATAGATGTGTCGGTTTACTACAGTGCAATAGCTACTAGAGTTGAATATGTCTAATTCAATTTCATTAATGATGCACATATCTTAATATTTCAGATGATCTAACTAATGTTAATTCCATGACCATTTATATGATTATAATTACTGAAAAACTGGAATCTAAACAATATTAAGATTCAGACTTGTGTTGATCCACATCATCTTTGGTCACATATTGTGTAAAATAAAAAAAGCACTCATTATAGCAAATATTATACTTTATATTTAACAACTTATCAACAATAAATTATATACTACTTATTTTGCTTTTCAATTTTATTTTATTTATGTTTTGCTAACTGGGTGAGTCCGCTTGATATATGGCCTCCTTTCAGAGGAGACCTGAGGTAATATATGACTGGGAGACATCTGGCCAGGACACTGGAGAAATTCTCCTACTCTTTTCAACTCCTAAAGCATATGTCAAATTATGTTATTAAGCATTGTGGTTGAAAAAATTTGAGAAATGCAGTGGTGCTTCACTAAGAGAAAACATAAAGGCACTTATAACATCCCCTATAATACATTTATTTAGTTCAGCTATTTACAGTTTCTTTAGATTTCCATTTCCAACCAAAGAAAAATACATTTTAATGTATATCATATCATATCATACATCATATCGTATCATATCATATCATATCATATTGTATCTTATCATATCATATCCTATCATATTGTATCATATATCATATTATATTGTGTCATATCATATTGTATCATATCATATCATATAATATCATACATCATATCATATCATATCTTATCATGCATAAATAGAACTAGAACTCATCACTATCCAGATGGCAGAAAAAATCTATTAGGCAGCAGATGTATTAAAAAATAGAATTTATGTCTGCATGTTTAACTTAGTAACAGTGCAAAAAAGGCAATGTCTATAAGAATCTGTTTATATCTGCAATACTGAACTTGAAAACAGCATAAAAATGTAGCTATATTTGTCAACTAGGTTAGAGCACAAGCCAGACTCAGACACTGAAGTGACATGCTTTGAATCTCACAGTAGACTAAAGAAGGCTAAGGAATTCAAAACATGGAGTACAAAACAATGCTTATTAACAGCTCCTATCCTTAATCCTCTGTGCAAACTGTCACTGCCAAACAAAAGGACCATTAATAATTTCATGCTAGCCAGAGAGAAGAGAATCTGATTGTTACAGAGTTGTGGAACTTGATCAGACTGGACATCACAGAAGTTGCTGATTTTTTTTTTATATAGCTATCTGCAATAAACATGTAAGAGTGGATCACTGAATGAACTTATCCACAATATTTTGCATTCTTACAGCTACTGGCAAAGAGACAAGCATATGTTTAGTCTCAGAGATTTGTTGGCCAACATGGCATAACTAATGGGAAAATGATTTTCTAGGAACTGTAGAGCTTTTAAAATACTAAGCACTGACAGAAAAGTCACAATTAATGACTCATTTCTCAGAATTACTAGCATGCATGAAGAGCTTTTCAGGAACTAACAATATTTTCTTGAAGCTACAAAGACTTGAAGCTGAACTATTGTATGATGAATATCGTTGGCAATGCATTCACAGGCTGTGTAAGGAAATGATAATCTTAATAGTAAGGAGATGAGGAAATCCTGAACTGTGAGAGTTGACATATTTCTCAAAACAATTCTCAATGAGACATTTATCACTAATGAGTAAAAACGTTTTCTAGACATTATGGTGTTTGATCAGACCTCATGTTGTTATAAATAGACTGATGACTAAATATGTGCAAAAAGATCATTGATGAGAATGTGGCAAGTTTAACTGACAAGAATTATTTATTTATTCATTTACAGAGGTGTGGCACACATTAACAGAAAAAAAGTGTAATATACAAGGGAAAATCAAAATTACTAGCTGACAGAGTAAGAATATGGCCATAGGAATTGCCATGGTATTTGTGTATGAGGTGTTAGCAGCACAGTCATTTGGTAACAGTCTGGAATAACATGAAAGTTATATGCACTTTCACCCTCCTTAATAATACATCACTTTTTTGGTTAATTTAAACAGTTTATATGTGGGCAATCATCATTTTTTTATTCCTTGGAGAAAACATGTATAATCAGATTTTTTTTAATTTTAATTATGTACACATTAATTTTGTGATGCATATTTTATCCTCCTCTGGGCCACAAAGGTACCAGACCCTATCCCAACAAACCATGGGTATAAAGCAGAAAACTAGTCATAGATGAGACTTCAGTTCATTTGTCCAATGCTGCTGGATTTGCACACTGAAATTCACACACACACACACACACACACACACACACACACACACACACACACACACACACACACACACACACACACACACACACACACACACTCTCTCTGAGAAATCATCCTATTTGTCATAGTTTCATAGTTTAGTACTAGGCTATCTGCCCTGAGGCATTTGTAAGCCTAGCCATAGTGATGTGGCTTTTGCCACCCCATGAAATGGTACAAAAGTGTACAGAATAAGTTTAGAATACTGTGCCTCTGTCTAGTAGTGACACAATGAAGGTCCCGTTATATAATAGAATTAGTTTACTGTGCCCCTGTCTAGCAGTGACACAGATGTGACCCCTGGGGTAAACTTACGATCTCCCATCCACTCATCAAGATTTCTCTTGAAGAGAGTCAGTGAGGGGCTCTGCCTAATATGATCTGGGATCTTGTTCCAAAGCATGGGAAGCCTCTGGGTTATGAATATATCCCTCCAGCATGTCCTACTCATACTTGTGCCGAGGTTTAAGTCTTTAGCTCTCGTGGTCCTGATGGATTTGGATTTTTTTGAGGTGGAGCATGTCCATCAGATCCTGATTGGACATGGCCTTGTACGTCAGGCAGAGATCACCTCTGAGCAGGCGGTATGCTACTGAATAGAGCTGAAGTTTCTTTAGTCTGGCAGAATAAGACATATGTTGGAGACCCTTGATCCTCTTGGTGAGGTACTTTTGTGGTCTCTCCAGCTGTTGCAAATGCCAGGTGAGGTACATACCAAATGGGGCATTGTACTCAATCATGGGTCTGATGAGGGAGGAGTATAGGGGTACAATGACATCCTTGGATCTGGATGTGAATCCCTTCATGATGAGGTGTGCAAGGTAGAATGTTTTTCTAACCACTTTGGCAACGTGGGTGTCAAATGAGAGGTCGCAGTCGACTTGGGTCCCTAGGTCTCTGATTACTTTTTCCATACTTAGTGGGTTGCTGTCTATGTGATAATTTGTGGGTACTTTGTTTTTCCCAAAGGGGATGACTATACATTTTTTGGCATTTAGTTTAAGGCCGTGACTCCGGCACCAGTTGTCTGTTTCTGTGAGGCCTTTTTGTAGGATGTATGTGTCCGCTGGTGTATCGACTATGGCGCCTAGTTTGCAGTCATCTGCGAACTTTGTCAGCCACAACCCTCCCATGTTTGCTTTAACATCTGAGAAATAAATGCTGAACAAGAGGGGTCCCAGGACAGATCCCTGTGGGACACCACTTGTGACTGGCTTTGAGTCTGACATTGCTCCAGCGATTTTAACTTTATGGGTTCTGTCCTTTAGCCAGTTTGCAACCCATCTAGTGACATAAGGGTTTACATTTAAGCTGTTGAGCTTATCTATGATGCCTGAGTGGGGTATTGTGTCGAAGGCCTTAGCCAAGTCCAGGTAGGCTGTATGGACTGCTTTGCCCTCATCAATGGCTCTAGTGACTGTTTCGAAAAAGTCAACCAGGTTCAAAAGGCAGGATCTGCCCTTTACAAAGCCGAACTGGGTGGGGTCAAGTGTCTGTAGGTCCCCTATGTCTCTGTTTATGAGTTCCATAATGAGTCAATGGCAGAATATCTGTCTACACACTCACACTTATTTATGTAAGCACACATTATGCACACATAGGTGCATGTGATATGCATGTTCATAAAATGCATACAGACAAACATATACATATTGAATGCACATCTTCATGCCATTTACAACATCCCCTATTGACCTATCAACATGCATTTGAAGTACGGAAGGAAATCAGGGCCTGGACAAAATCCTGAGTGGTCATTGGTCAGTGGCCATAAGAAGAACAAGCAGGGTCCACACAGAAAGATCCTGAGTTATGAAGTGACCAGAGAACCAAGTGCTATGAGAAATGGTGATGCACATTATTTTGTCTTTTTTGTGGGGGTGCATTCTATAGGAATGTAATAAATCAGATATAATTCACCTAATACCTCTATGTTTGCACATATTTAAGTGATGTTATGAAGCAGTTATGCATTTTTAGTTGATCATCATATTTACATTTTAGAGATGTTACTGTTAATTCTGAAAGCATATAAATGTGAAGAAACTGGTTATTAGAGAAAATTATTATCCTGTTCTACAGAAAAAAACAGATTAGCAATCAAGTGCTTTAGTTCTAACAGTGCTGTTTGGAGTGATATTACTACGTAGCCTGGAGTTGAATAGGAGGCAGTGTCCAAGATACTAAAAGGCATGCTATCAAAGCAGGACTATTGTGAGAAGATATACCAACAGTGAATAAGATAGAACTGAGATTATGATAGATTCTTCCTTCTATTTACTTAACCTAACCTAAGCTAACCTAACCTAAACTAACCCTCTCACCTAAAAGAAGTCTCCTCTTTCCTCATGTTCAAAGCTTAATTCAAAAGACACCGCCATCACAAATCTGACTACAAGTGGTTTTCCACTCAACACATAACTTAACTCCCTGTCCTGCATCATCTGCATCTCTCCTGCTTTGACCCTCTGTTCTCACCTGCTGATTCCCTTTCATATTTAATACTAAACTTAATTGACATTTATTTTTCTATTCTGTTAGTAATATCTATGCATTGTTTCAACAGTCTATGGGACTATTAACCTTCTATGATTACTCTATGAATTCATTCTGTTTTATTTTTTTATGAATTTTTTAATCTGAGCTGTGCCTGCAAATGGTCTATTGTGACTGGTGTACTATTCCAGTTAAAAAACTAAGAATGACATATATATATAGTTATAAATCACACACACACACACACACACACACATATATATATATATATATATATATATATATATATATATATATATATATATATATATATATATATATATATGGGTCTACTTTAAAACACCGACATGGAAAACAACGAGGACAAGAACACTGAGACTGGAAGATCGACAACTGAGATGACTGACAGTTTAAAAGCTCAATGCTGAGAACACCAACATGTTAAGTTAAGTGTGCGATAGTGACAGACTTTAGGGTTAGGGACGGGTTAAGTGAGTTAGGGTTAGGGTGCGGGTAAGGTAAGTGTGCGATAGTGACAGACTTTAGGGTTAGGGGTGGGTTAAGTGAGTTAGGGTTAGGGCGCGGGTTAGGTGAGTGTGCGATAGTGACGGACCTTAGGGTTAGGGTTTGGGTTAAAGTTAGTGCATAGGTAGTTGTGTATGTAAGGTTTAGTGTAGATTTGTAAGTTTTTTGTTGTGCTTGTGTTGTGTGTGTGTTTTTCGGAAAAGGTATTTGTTTTGTTGATTGTCGGGATTGTGGTTTGTCAGGCATGTGAAGTTTCGTGCTTTTAAACTGTCGGTCATCTCAGTTGTCGATCTTCTGGTCTCGGTGTTCTTGTCATCGGTATTTTGTGTGTCGATGTTTTAAAGTAGACCCACATATATATATAGAGCTATAAATCCCTCTCTCTCTCTCTCTCTCTCTCTGTATATATATATATATATATATATATATATATATATAATTTATATATATTGTCAGGATCCTCAGTTGGATCTAGCAGTGACATTTGAATATTTGCCTGTCTGTGAATGTACTGTTTCAATCTGCACTGTCCCAGTGTTGCTTTATAATTTCTCCTGAAAAGATAAGAATATCTCATGTAGCATTAATGGGTTTTTAATATGCATGTGGGTCAGAAATGGTCTCTAAGAAAGCAGAACTGGTTAAAATACATTTTTTGTTACTGTATTCTAACCAGATGTTATTTTTCCACTGATGAAGCACTTTCTCATTTTAAACATCATTTCTATTCACTGTTTATGCTTAGAGAATGAAATGATGTATATCTTCCTTGAAATTTGGACTTTTTTACAAGTTGATATAAACAAATTAACAATTTAACTGCTGACAGAGAGATCAACGTCATGGTACATGGAATACCCCACGTTGTTTTCATTCTACCTGATTTGGAAAATATAACTGCCACCTGAACCAAGAATATACCATAACAATTTCTCACAATGAGCAACTTGAGCTATGAAGAGTATGAGATTTATAATGGGGATTTTGCTATTACAAGTATTAGATTTTTACATGTGATGATTATGTTGTTCTGTTTCTGTTTTTGCATACCTCTTACAGATTTTACATAGCTCCCATGTTTTGTAATAAAATGAGTTTTCTCAATGAACAAAACCAATTGGCATTTGTTTAAATCTAACAGCTAAAATAGTGGTTGGCCAACATCTGTGTTACTCTGCACTCCTTCCAATGTAACTTTGGGGAATATCAATATTACTTCGTACACAAATCTCTGATAAACTGAAAATAGGGCAATGTTGCCGCTTTGAGGTATAAGGAGTGAGACTATTATGGTTGAGAGGAGGTGAACTTCCTTAATCTCACAGAATTGTAGTTCCAGTGCTTTACGCACATACACAGTTTTATCCTCATATAATGTAGTTTACTGTATTATAAGAATAAATGGGGGAATCATAAGTCTAGTTCGGGAGAAATAAATGCAATATTTACTTCTTATGTAATAACACAGAAAAGAGGTATTCTGTGCCATTTCTGTTTTCTACGTACTGAACAGAAGTTCAAAACAGCAGTCCCAGTACAAACCTGGTAATTATGCTAAGGAACACCTACCATGTATGGATATAAATATAGCACCTATCTATAAAATGCCACATCTCAATCCACTTTCATTATTAAGCTTTTGGTTGATAACAACAGGATTGCCAGCTACAAAAAATGCATACAAATCAAATTTCACCCTTAGGGGTTTCAGTGCAGCACTGCACGAAAATTGACCCATCTTCATTCGCTGCTCAAATGTTTGGCATGTTAACTATGGCATACTGTAATGAAATCTTCAGGGGAAATTTTTCAGATTTTTACTTCTGATCTAATGACATCTCAGTAAAGAAGTATCCAGCCATTATTTTGTTTTGCATACTGAGCAAATTTGAAAACAATAAACCCAACAGAAACTGGATATAATGCAAAATATAGATTGCAGCAATGAACACTGTGTGTGTGTGTGTGTGTGTGTGTGTGTGTGTGTGTGTGTGTGTGTGTGTGTGTGTGTGTGTGTAGGTACACTAAATTTGATCTAAAGATCACAATATTAACTGTCAGTCCTTTGGTACTTTGATAATTACATCAATGTCAGTATATTTTATATATAGAGACATAGATACAGATAGGGGTCTCTCTCTCTCTCTCTCTCTCTCTCTATATATATATATATATATATATATATATATACACATATATACACACACACGTGTGTGTGTGTGTGTGTGCGCGCGTCTGTGTGTGTGTGTGTATATATATATATATATATATATATATATATATATATATATATATATATATATATATATATATATACAGCATGTACACATAGATATATTAGAGATCTAAATCTATATAGAGATATCTATATCTATCATCTCTCTCTCTCTCTCTCTCTATATATATATATATATATATATATATATATATATATATATAGGTCTACTTCAGATAGTTGAAATCCCATATAATGGAAGACCACACTGTTGAGATTAAAATATCGAAAACCCATTTCACTGAACCACCACAGCAACAAAGATCTCTGGGCAACTAACCACTCATCCAAAATGTAACAAAACCTAAACCACACCATCCCTAACCCACCCAGGTGGGGGAGGTGGCTGCGCCCCGCACACACACCATAACTAAATATACCAACTCCGAGATTGCACTACATTTGGGGAAAGGGCAAAGTTCACCTTGTTGGACAACAGGTTACTCTGCTGCAGTGGTTCATTGAAATGGATTTTTGATATTGTTGCCTCGACAATGTGGTTTTCAATTATATGGGGCTTTGACAATCTTAAGCGGACTCATATATACAAATATCCATCATAAAAAAATATATATATATATATGTATGTATATAGATGGATATAGATATTAAATCTATAAATAGCTATCTATATCTATCATCTCTCTCTCTCTCTCTCTCTATATATATATATATATATATCCATCAGTCCATCCATCCATCCACAACCCCTTTTTCCATACTTGCACAATACAGAAGTGTCATGCCAAAACTGAGAATCATCTACCTATCTATTTAAATAAATAAATAAATAAATAATACTGGTGAAATATATGTAGAATTGCTTACTTCTGATATAATGAGGACTTATAGCACACCTATATTTCCTCTATTTTGGACATTCCTCCATACCTCTCAACTGTCCCGATTTTTGCAGAATATCCAGATTTTTGCCTCATATTTTGGTCTGTTCCTCATAAAATGTGTGTTTTTCTGGCAAGTTACTGAGGATTGCAGTCACTTAGTAAAGACACACATTTGAGTTTCAGACTTCATATCATTTAGAAAATGCTTGCTAACAAAGATCCTGTTACTTCAGCAGCTTTCTAAGTTTATAAGAGCAATATTTAAAATCTGTCTCTATTTTTGGGCCTTTGCACCACATTATTTTAGGCTTTGTCCATTTTTCTTGTGCTAAGAGGTTGAAAGGTATGTTCCCAACCTTTTCAACACAGGTGGAAACTAGTGCCAGACTGCGACAACAAAATCCCTCTGAAGTACAGGATTTGCTAGCTGTATATAAGTGTTCATATGTCAGTTCCACTAAGGCAAGTCACAATAGAAATCAGGGAATTCTATTACTATTCTTGAGTGTAACACATAGATATACTGTCCTAGTGGAATATGTTCCTTCTGAGAAGGTACATCACTTTTGACTGCAAAATTATCACAAAATGTAATGATTATGTTCCACTTTGGCAGATGCTGACAGCGAGTTAAATAAAATGATCATTCTGAAGTGATCCTACAATTGCCTTTTGCTGTCTTATATTGCCTGTCCCCCAAAAATGATAACCACATTCCCTCAACATCTGAAGTTTCCTTGAGGTAAAATGAAAACTGTAACAGCCATAAAGGCACATTTTAGCTTGCTGCTGTTAGATACCTACACTGCCCATAAACCCTTCCACTGTGACTGGACAAATGCCAACCTGCACAACATCAGGATCCCTAAACTGTGCTCCCTAAAAAAATGGCCAGAAAACACATTTTAAGTGTATTATTTTCTGCAGAGGTCATGGTTAAATCCCCTATACCCCCAAACTTATATATACCAACAGTTGCACCAACTAGAAGAAGGAGAGAAATACCCCAAATAGGGGATCATTGCTTGCACAACTCACCAACATTAATTTCCTATAGGGTAACTCACATCCTCAGCAGGCTGAACTTTGGGCAAACAAAGCTCAAGAGTTAAATCTTAATCCACTAGTGGGTTATCTACCACCCAAACATATACACTGCCCCTCAAAACTCCATGCCATTTTTACTTAGCAGTGGTCATGTTATGGCCCAGTGTTTTAATGTGCCACATGCCTGCCTTCCCTTGCTTCACAAAGATATCCAGCTTCTGTGTGCATCGCTTATGTCTGATTGTGAGAAAAATGCCAAATCAATCTTTTTTTTGCTTGAATCATATAATTGCACCCTTCTTTCATACACAGCCTTTCCCCAAATCAAGACAGCCACTTTTTTTGTATATTTCTGAAGTAGGATTGCAAAGAAAGTGACCTCAGTAATGAAGTCTGACTTCTTGTTTATAGTCACTTAGAATGTCGTTAGGCTAGTCAGATCACATCATTTGTCCAGTGTTTTCACACATACCCTATCTTCTTACTGCCCCACTCCTCCCCAAACTATAGCCACTTTGTGGTGCCCCTCTGATATTAGATTTTGTTGAAAATGAAAGAAAAATTATCACGGTAACATAGCTGAACGTCTCATCCCTAGACACTATAAACTGTCACCACCACCTCACTAAGCTGCAACAATGTGACTACCATAATTGTCCTTTGCTTTACTGCCTTCCCTAAACTGATAGTGACCTTTGACAGTCATGTGCAATGTGTGATCACCAAGAGTTGTGAAATGATCACCACAGCAACACATTTCCAGTTGCATTTATAGGGCATTCCACCTCATGCCAGTTGCCATAAAATTAAATAACAACAAATAAATACAAGAGCTGTTTGCTGTGGAAGTGTTTACTGTTAAAACTGATCACAGATGTTTTTGTTTTCACCAGAAAACATTAAAGAGCAAATGATTACAGAAATGTGTAGATGTTAAGTTGTCTATCTCGCCTTCATTCTTGCTGGATGGGTTCGGAGCCGATCTCGGCTCCGACTCGGCCACTCTAAAAGCTCGAGAGTTGGTTCCACCGGCTCGAGGCTCCCCTTATATCCCACAATGCTAGGCGTGAGTTACCTCAGATCTCGTTTGCTGCTACAGCGATCGAGGTGTTTGGTTTCTACCGGCTTCTTGGTGAGTAATTGTAGAGTAAAATTTAGTCTACTTAAACCCCTTTAGTTTAATTTTTAACAGTTGTTTCCCTTAGTTTAGTGGATTTTGTCCCCTTTTCTCTCTTTATTATCCCCCTTTTTCCACAAGAACTTATAGTTCTTCCCTTGGGCCTTTGGGCCTTTTTCCATCCCCTAGTGGTGTCTGTGTGTTTTTCTCAGAATTTAAAACTTTGATAGTTTGTTTTATTTTTTGAGTTTAAACTTGGATAGGGTGTAATCAGTGTGTTTGACTGTGTGTGTGTGATTACACTTCCTTCTAAAATGTCTAAAGACTCAAAGGTTCAGGCTTCAAGAAGTGTGACTCGTGCTGTCAGAAAATGTCTCTGACAGACGGTCACACTTCTTGTGTTTACTGCCTGGGACCTTTACACCTGCAGGACTCCTGTGCTGTATGCCACGGCTTCAGCCCCAGGGTCCTGCAGGAAAGAAAAAACAAACTTATTTTGAGAGGTTTACTCAAGCCTGAGGGTTCCCTTACTGTTCCTTCGGAAAAGCCCTCCAAGGCTTCTAGGTCCTCGGCTCCAGCTTCTGAGCCGAGACCTAAGGCTACGAAACCTCCGTCTACATCGGCTCCGGCTGGAGTCGATGAGTCTCAGACTGCAGTTTCTGTGGTTTCCTCGGCTCCGGCTGGAGCCGAGGTATTGGAAGTTCCTGTGTCGGTTCCGACCAGACCTTCGGAACCGACATCTAGAAAGAGGTCCAGGTCACCGTCCCTTGGCTCCGTTCATTCGGCTCCAGCATCTCCTCTGCTGTCTGAACGGAGCCATAGATCTCACTCCTCTAGGTCATCGAGGCTTTCGGACCATGACCTTCAGAGGGTAGTGAGTTGACTTCTCAAGTCCGAGACACTGGCCCAAATGCTTCAGAGCCCGACTCATCAGTCGATGCCTGACCCTGTCCCTCTTTATGTTCCTCCTCCGACTCCGTTGAGCTCGGAGCCGGGGCGTTTCGGAACCGAGACTGTGGTAGCGTCGGAGCCGATACAAATGTCTTCAGCTCCATAGTCGGCTCCGATTTCTTCCTTAGAAGAATCTCGGCGCCGGACTTCCCTTGTCGGCTCCGAGGGGGTGAGTGGCATCGGACCCTTGTCCGACCCCGCTCTCCCTCTCGGGGCTTCGGCGCTGGTGAGTTCGGCTCCGACATCGGCCTCGGAGCCATCACTGTCGGTGCTGAGGGAGGTTTTTAGCTTTTCTGAGCGGGGACCTCTGGCTCTGCCTGACAGGGGTGCGTTCGAGGTCATGCGGAGTGTGTTGGAACCTGGTTCAACTCCACAGTCGGCTCCGTCCGCCCCTCCCTCTTCGGTGCCTCAGGTCAAGTCGGCTCACTCCCTCATCCCAGACCGCAGAGAGCCAGCTCCTCAGGAATCTCCTGTGGGGATCTCATCCTCTTCCGAGGCCTCTCCTGAATTGGCAGAAGAGCCCCCTCGGAAGAGAAAGTGTAAGAGGAAACACATAGACTCACCTGAGTCCGTCACCTCTGACACGGATTTAGAGGATTCCGAGGGTTCCCCCCGTTCCCCTTCTGAAGATGTCTCATTTGCAGACATTCTAGAAATCCTTAAGCAGAGGGGAAATTGGCCAGCCCTCAACCCTTCGGAGGATGAATCTGTGTACCTTGAGGCGTTTGGCTCTCGCCCTTCCACCTTCTGGGTGTCCCCCCCCTTTGACCCCCTCATGCAGGTGATAGCAAAAAAGGCATGGACGGCTCCTGACTCAGTGGACCCCACCCCCAGGAGACCCTCAAAATTTATCACGGCACCAGCGGATAAACAATTTTTGACCAAGGGAGTTTCTGTGGATGCTATGGTGGTTGCTGCTGCCACCAAGAAGGAACTAGCTGATCCTTCAGTGCCTGTCCATCCACTTAACAAGGAATCTAGGTCCATGGACAGGTACGGGAAGCGGATGTTCTCATCAGCGACCTTTGCAATGCGTTCGCTGAACTACCTATGCCATTTTACTCGTTTTCAAAGAGACTTGATCAAAGAAGCGAGTGACATGTTGAAGGATCCTACAGCTGCCGGCTTTCAAGACAAGATGAACACTCAGCTGGCTACCCTGAACTCCATAGCTAACTCCTCCATGCGCCTCCTTTCGTATGCAGCTGATGGAGCGAGCAGGGCCGCAGGGACAGGCGTAGCCTTGCGCAGACATGCCTGGATGCGGCTATGCAACTTTGCGGACCCCTTTAAAACGTCTTTCACTAATTCCCCGTTTGATGGATCATCTCTTTTTGGTCCTCAAGTGAAAGAAACCTTGACTAGGTGCGAGACGGATGGCAAGACTCTTTCTGCCGTCGGAGTCCGTTTTTCTACTCCTTCTAGGCCTTACCCCAAAGGCCAGAAAAGTGGGAAAATGTGGTTCTGCAAGCAATCTCAAGGGACTTCGCCTGATGCACAGAGTCGGTTCCCCGCCAGAGGCAGAGGGGGGAACAACAATGGTAGATGTCGCCCTAGAGGCAGAGGGGGTCC
This sequence comes from Protopterus annectens, assembly GCF_019279795.1. NCBI lineage: Eukaryota > Metazoa > Chordata > Ceratodontiformes > Protopteridae > Protopterus > Protopterus annectens. The sequence continues at coordinate 1,333,897,914 of NC_056733.1, forward strand.
GCAGAACCAGGGCACTCGAGAAGCCTTCTCTGATAAGCCCTTTCAGCATCCCTGAGGTGTTGCCCGACTGCCCACCTTTGGAGGCAGTCGGGGGAAGATTGTCACTGTACCCAGAAGCCTGGCTATCCCTAACTCAAGACAAATGGGTACAGTCCATCATTTCCGAAGGCTATGCCATTCCCTTCGTTCGCATTCCAAACCAATCAAAAAAATCCCTTCCAGATGTTCCACCCGCTCAAAGGGATCTTGCAGCTTTGGAAATTTCAAAGCTGCTTGCAAAAAGAGCAATTCAGCCAGTTCCAGCAGACCAGCAAGGATCCGGAATCTACTCCAGGTTCTTTTTAGTTCCAAAGAAAACAGGGGACTGGAGACCAATTTTGGATCTCAGTATCTTGAACAAGTCAGTCAAGAAAACAAGATTTCGGATGGTCACGCTGCAATCCATCCTTCCCCCTTTGGGAAAGGGAAACTGGATGTGCTCTATAGACCTTCAGGATGCGTACTATCACATAAAAATGAACAGACGCTCCAGAAGATTCCTCCACTTCAGGCTAGGAACCAGTCATTTTCAATTCAGGGCCCTGCCCTTTGGTCTCACCACTGCCCCCCGGGTGTTTACCAAATGCATGGCAGTGGTAGCTTCTCACCTGAGACGTCAAGGATTCCAGGTGTTTCCATATTTGGACGACTGGCTCCTCACAGCTCCCACCAAGCATCTTCTTCTAATGGCCAGGGACTACACCTTTCGCATTTGTCAAAATTTAGGCATTTCAATAAATTGCAAAAAGTCTGTTTTGTCGCCTTGTCATACTATTACCTTCATAGGTGCAAATCTAGACACAGTCAACATGTCTGCGAAACTAACAGATCAGAGAGTAACAGACATACACAAACTAGTCTCGCTCCTCTTCAGCAGCAACAGAATCAAAGCCAGATTAGTTCTGAAAGTGTTGGGGATTATGGTGGCTGCCATACCTCTGCTTCCATTAGCCAGATTCCACATGAGAATCCTTCAATGGATGCTCTTCACGCAATGGTCATACCAGCAACTTCCGATGTCCCACACCATTATGATTACGCAGACGTGCAGGAATCATCTTCTGTGGTGGATGTCTTCCCCCCAGCTCTTATTGGGAAGACCCTTTGTCCCTTCCCCTCCGGTTGCTACTCTGACAACGGACGCCTCCCTGATCGGGTGGGGGGGGGCATTATCAGGGCAGAACTGTCCAGGGCACATGGCAACCAGACGAATGCCACTTGCACATAAATGTTCTAGAGATGAGAGCAGTGCTTTTAGCGTTGCAAGCCCTTCAAGACTCTCTTCCCTTGGGAATGATAGCAATCCAGACGGACAATATGTCTGTAGTGTGGTATATCAACAAACAAGGCGGAACCAGGTCCTACCCCCTGTGTCGAGAAGCACTCAGACTGTGGCAATGGGCGATTTCTTCTCAGCGGTTTCTGATAGCAATGCACATCCCCGGGAAGTCCAATCAAATTGCGGACAAGTTGAGCAGAGCTATCCTCATGCCTCACGAGTGGTCTCTGAAAGACTCTGTTGTGAGAGAAATTTTTCTCAAGTGGGGTCAGCCTTGCTGCGACCTTTTAGCTACTCCCAAAACAGCAAGTGCGGAGATTATTTCACCCTATTCCTTTACCAGGCCAGCCCAGCAGAGATGCTCTAGTCCAAGTTTGGCCCCGGGGACTTCTGTATGCATTTCCTCCCTTCCCACTAATCTCTCAAGTGATACAGAAAGCTATTGCTCAGAAGGCCTCGTTGATCCTCATTGCTCCTTACTGGCCTCGACAGGTTTGGTTCCCCTTTCTACATCATTTTCTATTGGAGCGACCTTGGCATCTGGACCTAGTTCCAGATCTTTTGATCCATCAGTCGGGTCAGTGTCATCGCTCCCTCCCCTCTCTGAACCTCACTGCTTGGTTCCTCCAATTCCAACCTTAGCCAGGCTTCCTCAAATATCTCATTCTGTCCGAGATATTTTGATAGCTTCCCATAAATCTTCCACTCGGAAGGTTTATTTGAGTAAGTGGAAACGTTTCGCCTATTGGGCCCAAGGAAAGGACATAGATCCTTTCACTGCTTCCATCCAAATGGTCCTTGATTTTCTAGCTGAACTCTTCCATGCAGGTTCATCTCCTTCTACTCTTAAAGTTCAATTGGCAGCTATTTCTAACTTTCATGTGGGCATTTCAGAGTCTGCTATCATGTCCCACAAGCTTTGTAAAGACTTTTTGAAGGGAGTTTTTCTACTCAGACCTCCTATAAGAAATCCTCCTCCCCCTTGGGACCTAAATTTAGTTCTTAGTTATTTGATTCTTTCCCCTTTTGAACCTGCAGCCTCCTGTTCTTTAAAATTGTTATCATGGAAGACACTCTTTCTAGTTGCTATTACTTCAGCTAGAAGAGTTTCAGAACTTCATGCACTCAGCTGTTGACCTCCTTATCTGTTGTTCCATAAGGACAGGGTATCTTTATGAACCAACCCGTCCTTTTTACCTAAGATAGCCTCGGCGTCTAACCTAAATCAAAGCATTGACCTCCCTGTGTTTTTTCCAGAATATTCTAACAGGTCTGAACAAAAATTGCATTGGCTAGATGTTCATCGTCAGTTAAGGTACTATTTGGATAGAACCAAACAATTCAGAAAATCTGACCAGCTGTTTGTCTCTTATGCAGAAGGCAGAAAGGGACTTTCAGTTTCAAAGGTATCATTATCTAGATGGCTAACATCCCTGATTTCCCTTGTTTATGAAATTAGACACCAAAAGCTGCCTAACAAACCTAAAGCCCATTCTACCAGAGCTTTGGCTACTTCTATAGCCTTCCAAGACAGACTGCCTATTGACACCATTTGTGCAGCGGCTACTTGGTCTACTCCTCACACTTTCATTTCTCATTATAAGTTGGATTTAGCTTCTAGGCATAGAGCTAACTTTGGTTCCACTGTTCTCAAGAGTCTGTTCCGTTAGGCCACCCAGGACAAGGTGCTAGGGACGCGGTCCCATCCAGCAAGAATGAAGGCGAGATAGACAACTTAACATATAGAAGTTATGTTCTTACCATAACGTTCCATGTTAGTTGTCTTCTTCTCGCTTCTTCTTCGCCCACCCTCCTTCCCCCTGGCCTGGACAGACCTAGAGGAGTTTGATTGTGACCTCTCTTTCTACCACCTCTTTACTTTGGGTATATGCTTTGCCGTGCATATTTCCTAGATCAGGATGTAGGTCACCCTTCTCTTCACCCGTGTTTATAGAGGTGGATTTTGTTTCTAGTTATTCTGCTACTATTATAAGCTGGGTCTAGCTTACAAACGAGATCTGAGGTAACTCACGCCTAGCATTGTGGGATATAAGGGGAGCCTCGAGCCGGTGGAACCAACTCTCGAGCTTTTAGAGTGGCCGAGTCGGAGCCGAGATCGGCTCCGAACCCATCCAGCAAGAAGAAGGCGAGAAGAAGACAACTAACATGGAACGTTATGGTAAGAACATAACTTCTATTTTTCAGACATCACACACAGTCCTCACTTCCACCAACTACAAACAATGATCACATTAATGTGATTAGCCTGGCTGTCCCCTGCTTTCTTCCATAGATGGCCTCCAACACAGATAGCCACTTCTAGTAAGCTTGTGCTCTGTAGAGTTGCCAGAGTCATGAAAACACAGTCACAGTAATGTATTTCAAGTTGCTGCTACGAGGCACCCTGCCCTCATGTCAATCACAGTAAAATCGAACAAGTTATCTGCTAACCACAAAGCTATATGTTTTTCTGCCAGGAAAATAATGCTTGCAAGAGAAAACTCTTCTGGAAGATCTGAGCTTGTAAAGTTCTTTGTAGTTTCTTCTCATATGACTTGAGACCACAGAGAAAGCACTGCAACAGGTTGCTAAGAGCAACCTGTCTTATGATTAGAGTGCATATTAATAGAACATGGGTTGGCTACCCATGTCCTGTTACTGAGTTAATGGGGGCAAAGATAAAAATTCATGCTAATAAATAGAACGACATTTCAATTCTGGGTTAAATTTCCCAGTGATTTTAATGGGAAGCTGATGGTGTAATTATTTGGCTAATACAGTTTCTGTATTGGTGAAATAGTTATCTTGCAGATGTTTTGAGCAAGATAGAAATGTTTACTTTTTATTTTAAAATTTGCTTCATACTGAAAACTGAGCACCCATGTTATTGATATAATGCTGCATCACTGAGTTATCTTGTCAACCACATTTAAATTGTTAATTGTAAAGCTAGGACTGACTAGGTTTATAGACAGTGTATAAAAAAGATGTTCACGCTGAATGTAAATATGGCCACTAGTGCTGATGTTAAGCTATATATATGGACAGAAGTTTGTCTGATCATTCAGATTTCAGATAATTCTATCTCTGATGAGTTGAGTGATGGCACTACCTTAAGCAAAAAAAGATGTGTGGATGTAAATTGTGGTGTGCTACAGTTAGGAAAGTCCTACACAGTGGTGACTGGGGTACAGACACTCTCATTTCCCATTGTTTCATGAACGTCTAGCCCATCCTAATCACCATTGCTACTTTTGTCCTAGTCCTTTTCTGTCTGTCATCTTTTTATTATTATTATTATTATTATTATTATTATTATTATTATTATTATTATCATTATTATTATTTTGTTGTTGTTTTGTTTCTCTGCATTTATGTTAATTTATTCTGCAGTGTCAGTTGTGGAGCAGGATGTAGCATGGCAACAGCATCACGAGCAGCCCTCAGGCCAGCCTCCCTGCAGGGTTGCAATGTGAGATGGTCTGGAGGGTCACTAGTGGCCTTTGATGCTGCTTCTCTGGTGGTGAGGTGTACTCTTCTCACTGGGGAGTGGCACAGAGAGATCCCGTTGGGTCACCAGGTAGGAGGTGCTTAGACTGATCAGAAGTGAGGTGGAGCACTGGTTCAAGACCCAGACAGGCACCTCTGCAGCTCTTTGCCATGTAATAGGTAGAGTCTCATAGCTTCACATCCCCAACCACTGGGCCAACAGTGTGGAGCAAATTCACGGTGTCAGCCACAGAAGTGATTGACTTGTGGTGGATGTCCCCGCTTAGGCAATGTTAGGTGGCTCTCTGTCCATTCTAACCCCCATCATGTTGTCCCTTCTTCCTTATATGTCACTCACTCTCTCTGATTGTAGCGCAGCCCTCTCCATCACCATTTGTCCACCTTCCATTTAATTGTGTTTCTTCTTTGTGGACCCTTTTTAGATCAACACCTTTGCTGTCACTTTTTCCTCTGTGTTATGCTTGTGTGTTTACTCTTGCCATATCTGTATTCCCTTTCCTACCCATATCACCCCCTTGCTTCCCTCCCCCTCTACTCTTCTTCTGTAAAAATAAAAAGGACACCACAACTGTCTCCTATAAAAACATTAACAATTGCCCTCCTTCCCCTAGCCCATGCCCTTTTTCCCCTCCCAATTCTGACAAGTTTTACAAAAGGGATGAATGAATGAATGTGTTTTCCTTTGCTTGGTCTTCCTGTTTTTACAAGTCCTGTATTCCATATCCTTCCCATTTAAAAATAAACAAAGTTTGCACTTTGCTGTATATGCTGTTAATTGAGCACATGTTACACACATGGTGCTTTGGTGCACTTGTGAATGGCCATCATGGCAAGCATTGCTACACATATGGTGATGGCTCCAGGTCATGTGATCTGTCTTAGCACCATCTATGCAAATGCATGGTGACTGACATTTTTGCAAATACATGGCTTCATTATACAGCATTCTCCCTGGGACATTACTATGCCAGCATTTATGCATATCATACCTAATGCCCACTGGGTTGCATCATGCAGTCCTGAAAACACAATTTATAGCAACACCGTCGCATTATCATTCTTTCTAAATACTGCCTCCCCAATCTTCAAGCATAAGTGCTATTAATAATAGCATCTTCTGGTGCATGAGTACAAGACGACACTATCTGAAAATACAAGGTAAGGAAGAAAGTGTTACTCAGTGGAAAATGGTAGGAGACTGGATCAGTTTTCCTGAAGATATAGTTGGGTCCAAATGGTTTTACATTAACCCAAGTGTCATTAACCTGAAACAAAAAATGTGAAATACATAGGTTCAAAAGCAGTAAAAGTTAAAAGTTAAGAACTATAGAAAGATAAAATTATGCACTATTCCTATACTGCACTATACAGTTCTGACATACAACCTAAACAATAAATAATACATATTTGTTTAAAACGTTTTGTAAGGATAGAAGTTCTTATCTTACCCCGTTGCTTAGTACAGCCTCAGAGTTGCAATATGTAAAAGAAAAGATCACTGCAATGTTTTCCAAAAAAACAAACGTCCCCCTTCTCTGTCACTTTATAACCTCAAAGGGGTAGCAAGTAGGCTTGCAGAATGTTGTAGTTTATTGATTTGTTGTAATTTCATTCATTAAATGTGGCTTGATATTGAGATTTATAAGTAACATAATTAGTATTGTTATGTATGGCTTTGCATAGCACTCCTTGGGTTATGTATAGTACAATTACTTCACAGCGGTGTATATATTATATTTTCCTTTTTATTAAGAAATCATTGAAATTAAGAGCAACTGTGAAACAAAAACAGGAAAAGGAGGAGGTGGGGTTCCTATTCAAATAAATTACAGCTTAATGTATAGTTATATATTAATGTAAGGAATTCTGACAAGTTTTACAAAAGGGATGAATGAATGAATGAAAAGTTGCATATATCTGCTGTGCCTGTGCTTATGATTGCTGGTCTTTTTTTAATGAAGGGATTCCTCAGTCTTTTGGCAGAGGTGCAGTTTTAGCTTTGCATAGGCTCTTGTCTACTTTGCTGCATCTACAGTTTAGCCTTGTAGCAAGAGTACTAAAAGAGGATATTGCACTGCTGACAATTATATTTTAATATTCAAGATTAGATGTTTCAAGTTTATGCATGTCAAGCCTGTCTTTGATATTTTGTTTTTGGTTTTACTCATTTGTGCTAATAAAGTAGAAAAATCAAAAACCATAATTCAAGAAAACCTGTGAGAGGTGCAAGGCACTTCTTGTAACAGATAAAAAAAATAATCTGATGATGAAACAGATTCTGCGGCTTATCTCACAGGTAGTTAAATAAGCAAACTTAGACCAAGCAGACGTTATCTGCTTTCAGGTTCATAGATTAAGAGCAGGCTAGCTGCCCTTTTGGGCTATTTTAAACTTAGCCAATTACCCCATGTGAGAATCAAACCTATACCTTGTGCCTGTAAGATAAAGACCTTAACCATTATGCCAACCTTTCACCTCAAATCTTCATGTTACTGTATCACTGTCCAAAGAAACAATCAGGTATATGACTGCCACAAAAGTCCAGTTTAGTGAGTGTCTGAGACAGGCAAAAAGTCTGTCTTCAGTCTGGGATAGAACATGTGTCTCCAGTGTTGGGATGTCAGAAGTGATTGCTGCCTTCTTCTCTCTGGCACAACATTGCTGTGGGAAAACTGCATAAAGTCTGCATGCCCAGGGTGCGATGTGCTCATCTGTAATTTCAGTTTACTCTTCCTATGCCAGTCTGTTTCCTACCTCTACCCAGATGGTAGATTAGGTGGTTACATCAGAGCCATGACAAGTTCAGGCTGAAGAGGTGGCTACCTCAAGTACAAACTGGTAAGAGGCACAAGCAGCTTGTTAGAGTTTCATAAAGATAAAAGAATATTTATTTAATTATTTTTTTGTAAGAGCAGCTAAGAGCAGCTTGTTGGAGTTTCAGAATGAAGGAAGAAAATCTTGTTTATCTTCAGCTTTAAGTGAAAGACCTTTTTTTGCTCCTCAGTTTTGAGTTGAAGGGGGCATGTAGCTCTCAGTTGTCCAGATGTTTGCAGAATGTCCAGATTTCTGCCTCATATTTTTGGTCTGTTCCTCATAAAATGTGCAGTGTTCTGGCAAATCATTGAGGAATTAAGTCACTAAATAATCACAGGCATTTGAGTTTCAGACTTCATATCCTTCAGAAAAATGTGTGCTGACACAAAACCTGTTATTCTAGCAACTTTCTAAGTTTATGAAAACAATATTTAAAATCTGTTCCTATTTTTGGGCCTTTGTCCTGCCAATTATTTTAGGCTTTGTTTAGATTTTCAGATTTATTATGCTAAGAAGTTGAGAGGTATGAGTGGGTACCAGATAAAATAGCAGTGGTTTTGAGTGATTTTTTGGTTTCACAACCATAACAGAAGTTCATTTAGACTGTGGGGAGGGGGGCACAAATCCCCCAAAGGGTTTCTAAGTAGCTTGTCCATGTTGTGTCTTCCTATGTTGACTTTTTCTTCTGCTTCTGCATATGTAGTCCTTTTAACACTTAATTTGTCAAACTTTAATAATATTGATAGTTATGATGTCTCCAACTCTCTTAACTTCATGGGGCTTATATTAGCATGCTCTAATAATTCATACAATACAAGCTGGTAGAAATTAGACAAGCTTCAAAATGTTTTTCAAGTGTGGTCATCGTACATCAGTTTTCTGTTGCTTGACTGATGTGCCAAGGTAGTTGATCATTGCACCAGCTGTACCTGTTTGAAACCAGTACTTCCTGTCTCCCTTTATGATTAGCTTAACCATAAATGGCATTTCTCCACAAAAAGTGAAACATTTCTCTTTGTAATCAAAGGTGCTTCTGCTTATTTCGTTTTCCCGATCCTCTGTAGTCATTCTATTTCAATCTTATTCATCAGAAGATAATAATTAGGATACTTCAATATATCCAAGATGTGGTCTGATATTCTAATAACATACCGGGAATATTACTGCTCCGGCAAGCTCTTTTCCCTCGTCCTCAGACAATCAAGATGACTGCATATTATAAAATTCTCTTAGGCCAGATGATTTCCACAGCACTTCTCATTTTGTATGTCTGATTTAATATTAGATGTTCAGCCTGCATTTAATTCTGTTGATTGAAAGTGACTTTCCACGGCTTGCAGGAAGGCCACTCGAACATGTTTAACATCTCTAGTAATGATAAATAATGGGGGGACATGTAAAGAAAGATTTGTGGCAGTCACAGCAAAGGTAAATCTGGACTGTGTGTCCTACCAAATATGAGTTTTAGCAGGATTCAGCTCACTAGAAGTGACAGAGTCCCTCACTAACACCCATTCAACTCAGGCTAACTTAGTTAGCTTGACCTCTAATGAGTCATCTTGGGAGATGGAAAGTGTACCCTATTCTGCCACTGCATCTATCACAAAGGAAGGGGTTTTGTTCTCAGGGTTACAGTCTTCAATACAGATTAGGAACTCTAGTCTTGTAATTCAAATTGCGGAGCACAATAACAATTTCTAGGTACAGTAGTAGCTTTGAACAGATGTCATTAAACACCTGATGTGGGACAAGACAATGGCCATTAAACACTGGATATAGGACAGTACAATGGATATAACAAAAGAAAAGACCTCTGCAGCTGACAGGATTGTTCTCTACTCTCTTCTCTCTGCAACAACACTGCTGTGGGAAAACTGCATATTGGAATTTCTTTGCTTAATGTGGTCCCATTCCATGAGTGGCAAGCCAGACAGATGTCAGGGATGTCAGCAGGGACTATCAAAAGAAGCTCCAAAAGTAGACATATGTAGGGGGGAACCCCAACAATAAGACAATGGAGTACAGTCTGATTTTAGATAACTGTGTAAACTCTTATAGGGAAATGGCTTTTTTCAGGCATAACCCAGAATCACTTGGGTTAAAAGACTTTTTTAAAATTAGAAATTTTACAAGTGATGATTAAGTGACTTGAACTTAGGGTTAAACGATGAAGTTCAGTCATAATTCTGTGTCCTAACCCACAACTGTACTAAACCAGCAGCCATTCTGGGTGTACTTCAATAAACCGTTACTGATGTAAGTACTCCTCTGCAGCTTTGCATAAAATGGTGTTGAGTTTGTAGAGTCAAACTGAACATGGCTGATAATGTACTGTAAAAGATGGAGAACCATTTGGCCACACCGTCTTAACTGTAGGCAGTGAAATAAGTCATTGTAGGAATGAAAGCTGTGAAGCTGTCCTCACAGTGGTAGAACAATGAAGGATTAAAACTCTATTTAAGGCTGCTGCCAGTTAATTTAAAAGAAATATTAATGGACAATTAAAACACCAGGTCTAGTCCATTAAAGCTTTCAACAAATGCATTTAATTGGCATACAACAGTAGGAAGCACAGTAGGAACTCTTAGCTGATTAAATAAACACCCACTTTCTCAGTTTGTGAGGATGTTAGTGATTCTGCAGAAAAGTCTGAATCCTAAAAGATGGAAGGCCATTTGATTGAATCCACCCCAAACCTCCCCATGTGGGAAACATGCATCCTACACATTCCCACTAAAATACTCACTTTCTAAGGACATGCATCCTCAGAGTAGGAGAGAAATCTAATATGTATTTTGTATTATAATCCAGCATTCCCTTTATTAGAAGGAAACAAAACCTCAGTGAGAGAATATATTGGTAACAGGGTTTGGGAGGCATAGTCTCCACAATGGAAGAAAATGAGATCTTGCCCAGTTTTGTAAACTCTGTTTGTAGTAAAATGCTATTTATATCTTTTTTCAGAAATTTGTTTTAAGTAAAATGCTGTGCATGCTTCTGAATTACAGTATTTTTTATAGTATACATTGATTGTTTGGTAACAGTTTCATTAAGGTCCATAAGTAAGTGTTACCTGCATTCCAGACCTGAATACCTTCAAGGATCCAGACTCCCTTATATTAAGCAAGTATTTATTTTAACCAACTTATCAAGTCCATCTTTAAATGTATTTGGAGATGTAGAAGCTCTTCCTGCACTAAGAAATTTATTCTGTAGTTTCAGAACAGAACAAGCAACAAATCAGCATCCTCCTGTAGTAATATTAAAAGAGAATGCATACTTTAAATTATCACATTTAAATCTACCCATCCCTCTGTCTATCTACCCACAACCCGCTTTTCCCATTTTTACATATGGGGTTGGAGTGTCACTTCAAAAGCAAAAGTCATCTAGAGCCAATGTTTGCATGCTCTTGTGGCTAGCCTTGCTGCGGTATTTTTCACATATTATACATGCACACACATGCACCCTCATATCTATGGTAAATTTAGACTGTCCGATTTACCTATTGCATGTATTTGGTATGTGGGAGGAAACTGGAACATCTGGAAAAACCCCATGCAAACACAGGGAGGACATGCAGACTATCCATAGAAGGCACCCCAACCAGGGACTGAACCAGAGAATCTTTATCATTAGTATATACTTATGTACTTAAAATGACCATGTTTGAATGTCATCTCATTAGTATAGTCTTCTACCCTGAGCAGTACTCTTAACATCTCATCTTTTAAAGATTTATACCCCATCAGAGTTAATCTCTTATCAGTTGGCAATTATCACTGTACAGTTCCAAAACTATAAACATAAAGAACAATATAGTTTCCTGTAGAAAATACAGTTGTGCAAGTAAACTTACCATAATAGTAAATGTCTGAATGGTCACTGCTGTTGTAGCATTGGCTGTATGGATTATATCCTGCTAAGGATATAACAGCCATTAAGATTCCAAAGCTTCAGGGTACCTTTCATGCACCTAAACTGTCTGAAGCTTGAGCTGAGCTGACTGAAAGACAAATTTAGGCACAAAGCCCTTCCTGCCAACAGAGAAGTAGGCTGAGCCCTGAAAGAACAATGCTTGGAACAACAAAATAAATGTTCACACCCTGGCATAAAAAAACACACCATAAACAAGGGGGACGGAGGGAGGGAAAGGCTACTGCAGCAGTGATCATTCAAACATCTACTGTTATAGTAAGTTTGCTTACACAGCTATACTGTGTTCATCATACCGATAACTGCCACAGTAGTCTTAGGTATATGGGTAGTTTACCCTAGCTAACTACATTTGGGAGGTGGAAGGAGAAGAGTCCTGGAGCCTCTGCAGAATGATCCTAGCAAAGCCTGATCTAAACCTAGAGAAGGAATCAAGCTTATAATACCATGTAAAAGTATGTACAGAGGGCCAAGTAGCAGCTTCTAGAATACTTCTAGAATCTAACCCTTTCCAAAAAGCCATAGATGAAGCCAAGGCCCTGGTAGAGTGGACCTTGACCAATGATGAAATAGTCTTATTATTGTAAGTAGAGACAGCCATTTGGAAATAGTCTGTTTTGAAACAGGTTGTCCCTTTTTCTTACCTTCACACAAAATGGACAATTGATCTGATATCTGAAAGATTTAGTTTTGTCAGTCTTCAGAAATGAAGTTAGCATTGCTTACCAACATACAGATCTATGTTTAGAACAATTACTGTTAAATGGTTTTAGTTTTACAGAAGTACATGCATTTTTAAAAATTACAAATCATTCATTCCTACTATTCTGGTATCCCTAGCATCCACAAAAACATCTTTCAACTCCCCCTTTAGACCAACAGTAGCAGCACAAAATTTGAAAACTTATTCCCTATTAGTATTTGTTGTTAGAATTCTTAAGCCTATTACATAAAACTGTATGCATTTGTTGAAAGATTCTTGGGACTTTTCTTCAGCAATTAAGATTAAAAGAACCCCCCCCACCATGTCTTAATGAATTTGTTTCTGTTCAACCCATTTTAAAACTGAGGGTAGCAAAACTATGAGTGATTGGGTACCATGATTACAGCCATTAAAATTATATATTCACTTACTGTCTATTTTTATAATATATTTAAGATATTTAAGGTTTGTATGATTTCTCGTGATGGTTTATTTGCTGACAGTATTTTAAGATGTTCAGCAGTGATTGTGTACACACAATAGAAGTGCTATAATTTTGTCATTGTTTTTATAGCTTTAAAACTTTCAACAATTCCTAATATATTTGAAATTATCTAATTTTATTCTGGATTAATGGAGACCTTAAGGTTGTAGCAGATTACAATTGGTTAAATGTTTTTTTTTTTTATTAACAAGTTTCAATTAAGGATTTTCATATAAAAGGAAGTATTGCATTAATTCCTTTATTCTGATGAAGTCCTGTTGTTTTACGGAGTGAAAGCATTTAATCTTGATGTTTATTTTTGGTATTATGTTTTGTTTTATCTTTCATTAAAAGTGATGCAGCCTAACATTTGTACACCGTCTGAGTGATTTCTCTGTTTACATCTCAAATGTTACATTGTTTTTTATGGTTCTTAGTTTTGCTAGTAACATTCTCGTCATTAGTGCAATGAGCTATAACTTGAGTTAGACACTATGTGCTTACCCTTGGCGCATAGTCCAAAGATCACCTAGAGCTGTAGCTGCTGGGTCAGGTTTGGGAATAGTGTATAAATATTTAAAAGACTGAGAAACTTTATGCATTCTATTTGTCTTTTTAGGGACAGCTGGCTGACTATCAGGAAAATTGGAGACAATAATATACAGATCCTCTAAAGCAGACAGAACAGGAAAAATGGGTGTAGGATCTGGAAAATCCTTCTATAACAACTCCTTAATCTCCCACTGAAAACATTGTCACATTCTAGCAAGTCTCAGTGAAAGAGAATATCCTACAGGGAGATTCAGAAAATGAGCTCTCCTCTGAGTCTGCATCATAAATCTGAAGAAAAAAAACTGTATCTGTCCCTGCATCTTCTTGCTCAAATTTAGAATCTTAACTGTCTTCATCTTTCTTTTACCAGAAACTACTTTATGAGAAGAATCAGTAGCCTGAATTAAACCCTGAGCAAGACCCAGTAAATTACTCCTATCTAAAGAAATTTGAGGAGGAGGATATACATGCTTAGTTTTCTGGGGGTTTTTTTGACAAAAAAAAATTGCTAACTGTGTTACATATTTCAGCATCAGCTTATCTGTTCCCTCTTCCAGGACTGACAAGAGTGGCTGTCACTTGTTCGATGGAGGGATCTCAAACAATGCAGAGGACATGGCTAATCCCCACTCATAGTGCCTGTAGGTGCTTCACCAGAGGGATCTGAGGTAAATGATGAGTAGTCTGAATTACAACAAATGGCCACAGCAGAGTTACCAACCTATGACTGAGGCAAATTGCTAGCATGTCCTGGTGGCAAAAGCTGTTTGCTGAAATTTTCCTTTTTGTGGCTGGCAGAAGGAACAACCATGGAACTGGTAGTCTGTTCCATGGTAAAGCCAAAAATGGTGCCTCTTTCCTGGGGAAGACATGCAGCAAATGCCAATAAACACTGCCAGTGTACAAAAGTTACTTTTTGACAGAAAAACACAGTAAAAGACACTTTTAAAAACTATTTAAAAAACAGCAAAACTAAGACAAGTTAAAAAACAAACATAACGGCTGAAATGGATAAAAAAACCTTGTTTATTCACTGTCAAAATGCTAGCATGTCCTGGTGGCAAAAGCTGTTTGCTGAATTTTTCCTTTTTGTGACTGGCAGAAGGAACAACCATGGGACTGGTAGTCTATTCCATGGTAAAGCCAGAAATGGTGCCTCTTTCCTGGGAAAGACAAGCAGCAAATGCCAATAAACACTACCAGTGTACAAAAGTAACTTTTCTGACAGAAAAACACAGTAAAAAAGACTATGCCAGCCCCACAAAAGTAAAACAAACATTTTTTTTCAGAAAAAAATGTTTTCAGTTACTTTACACCAGTTTTAAATGGGTCTATATTAGAATATCAAAAGATGTAAACACCGAATGTTTAAATGTTGAACAGTATTCAGCGAAAGCTGAAAATATCGAAGCAGCAGAAAACCAAATTTTTTCCTAGGGAAAGAATTCAGTTGTCTGTTTCTGTTGTTTTGGTATTTTCAGCACTGTGGTGGAAAGTTATGGGTTGGGTTCAGGTAAGTGTGCGATTGAGTGTGGGTTAGATTAGTTAGGGTTAGGGTGCGGGTTAGGTATGTGTGCGATTGTGTGAACGTGAGGGTTAGGGTGGGTTAGGTGAGTTAGGGTTAGGGCGCGGGTTAGGTATGTGTGCGATTTTGTGGATGTGAGGGTTAGGGTGGGTTAGGTGAGTTAGGGTTAGGCGATTGTGTGGATGTGAGGGTTAGGGTGGGTTAGGTGAGTTAGGGTTAGGGCGCGGGTCAGGTAAGTGTGCGATTGTGTGGATGTGAGGGTTAGGGCAGGGTAGGTGAGTTAGGGTTAGGGCACGGGTGAGGTGAGTGTGCAGTAGTGACGGACCTTAGGGTTAGTGTTTGGGTTAAGGTAAGAGGATAGTTAGTGGTGTGTGTATATTTTAGTGTAGGGTTAGGTGCAAGATTTTAGGTGCATGTGTTTGGACTGCTGTTTGTTTGGTATGCTTGTGTTGTGTGTATGTGTTTTGGAACAGCAATTTTTTTCCCTAGGAAAAAATTTGCTGTTCTGTATGTTCGTTGTTTTCAGCTTTCGCTGAATACAGTTCGACATTTAAACATTCGGTGTTTACATCTTTCGATATTCTAATATAGACCCATTTTAAACAGCCAGGAAAATTGAGCACTTCATGTAAACGTACATCACAGTCTTATGACAGGCAATTAAAACACAAACTCCTAGTTTTAAAATGAATTTCCTGAAGAGGAAAGTGATAAAACAGCAACACAAAATAAAAAATGGAAGTTTTTTTCCACAAAGAGAACATATCTGCCTTGCAAAGGAACAGTGCAAGTTGTCTGTCAATCATCAAAAGCCTCGAGTAATGTTATCTTCTGTGGCAGTAAAGCTCTGAAAGGCTTTGCTCCCAAATTTCTTTTAGTCAGCTCAGCTCGAGCTGCCTGACAGTTTGGGTAAGTGGAAGGTATCCCGAAGCTTTGGAAGCTTTCTGCCTGTCATATCCATGGCAGGATATAACCCTTATAGCTAAGGATACTACAGCAGTGATTAATATGATGAACATTGGTATTTTCTTCATCAACTTAAGTTATACATTTTGTAGCAAGTTAGACATATAGTAAAATACAAAAAATGGAGTTATTTTCCAGACTAGGATGCCCAATGGACTTGCGCAGTGAAAGTGATAAACCAACTCCTCCAGTAGCTGCTCTTCAAAATATTAAGCTAATGTCATTAAAACCCTGTCTTTATTGTAATTTGGTTTTCTTTGAAGGAAATGTGGTTAAGACAATCACCTACAGTATATCATTTGACAGTTTTGCTATATCTAGCATTTCCTTGTTTAACAGAATTAGACCTTCTAGTCTTTTTAAAAAGGTCATCATTTTGTTCTCTATATTGAACTTTAGTCTTGTTTGTTCAACTCATGTACTTGTTTTGTAAGGGATTACAGTCGACATACCCAAATTCTACAATGTAGTAAAAACTGCACTCAGTGTTGTGTTGTCTGCATATTTGGATATCCATCAACTGGAAGACAGACCTAAGAAAGAGAACACCAAACTGAACAATACTGATCTCAAGACAGAGTTCTGCAGGAAGTTAATATAATAGGGATATGAAGTTGGTATAATGGTTAAGGTGAGAAATAACTTCTAAGAAACCAAGGCAAATAAGATAAAAGATAATCCACAGACAGGAAGAACCGAACCAAAAAGCACAAAGTGCAGCTTTATTGAACAACAAACAGGTCAATAAATCAAGCGCTTTCGCCAGGCAAATTCCTGGCTTTCTCAAGATAAAAAGTAGTGTGACTGAAAAGTTTAAATACTTAAGCATCTGATCACATGGTACTTAATTAGTTCAACAAACATCCACTTAAGAAGGCAGTTAATTAGTAACTGAACTCAGTGAGTGAAAAGTATGCATATGAAAATGCAGAATAAAAGTTCAAATAGTGAAAACACTAAAAAAAATTTAAAAATCATTTAAAAATGATGTACAAATATGTGCATAAAAAAATCACAAATGTGTAAGATAAAAGACATTTACTAATTGTAACAAGAAAATCATAGCCTAGCCCTTCTCAGCTTTAGTACACTGGATATATTAATGGCCTCATTGAGACCAGGGGATTTTGCAGCATTAAGTCTAAGCTGCCATAAACGTTCTTTATATTCAAGGCGGGCTTCCCAGTCACCTCCTCTGGCATCCTGGGCTACCTGTTCAAGAACCATAAACTTAAGTTTCATGTTAGGGCAAGAAGCAAGATGTTTAAAAAAAGCATAATGGTTAAGGTGTTTACCTTACAGACACAAGGATCAGGGTTTGATTCTTACATAGAGTAATTAGCTTGGCTTAAAATGGTCCACAAGGACAGCTAGCCCAATACTAATCCGTGAACCTAAACTTTAACCCAGTCAGAACATCTACCTAATGATGTTACTATCTGCATTCCTTTACTATGCCACAAATGATCACACCTAATTATATACAAATTAACCAGATGAAATACAAGGCTGTTGATAGTATTGAACAGTTTAGATAAGTTGAGATGAACAGTGACTGCAGAGAGAACTTTGTATAGAACAGCACTCTACAAAGTGATGCTGTGTTTGGTCTGTTAGCTTAGAATGCATTGACTCAATTTTCATCCACTTAACTAGGCACTGCTCAAAACATTTTATCCATAATCAAAACCAGTCTGTGGTTTTGTACATAATTTAGGTTGCTTCTCTTATTTATTGAAACCACATCTTGTTTTATCTGGTTTTCTGTGACCTGGAGATGATGAACTTGCAAGCTGTTGTATAATAAAGACTCTACACAATTTTTTAGATATGATATGATAATTAACATATTTATAAAAAGCTATTTTTGTAATGAGACATTGTAGCAAGATAGAAATTGTTGATTGTTGAGAGACAGCCTTACAAGACTCTCTGCAAATATATAGAGCTGTGTATATTTTTTTGTATTATTCTGTATTATAGAGCTAAATTGTTACCTAGATATCTGTTGTCTAACTGTTCTGCGAATATACAGATATCAGTATATATTTTTTTGGTTATAATTTGCACTGTGATTCCTCATATCTCTCTCTGTTGAAACTGTCTTCCTCACCCCCCCTGTTCTTGGTTGCAGTTTAAATTTGGTGGCTTTTGCAGTGCCCACCCCACTGTAGATTTGATCTAGGACACTCCCCCAGTCCCATCTCTTTACCGCATTCTACCTAATAAACCCTTTCTGCACTTGCTTTTAGTCCTTTTTAATTTAATTACATTTTTTCAAACTGTGTGTGGACTAATATTGCTACACACTCAAGTGTGCCAGCTTGCACTGCATGTGAATTGTTTTTACTACTTTTTACATTAAGAAGGTTTGTGGTCTGCACTGCAGTGGCAGAACAGGTAGCTTACATCCTTCTAAGTTGGGAACTGCTGATTGAGGGCTCAGTGTCTGTTATTCTAAAAGTGTATTAATTCTGGTTTAAGCACTTGGGCTTCAGGCCAGTTATTTTACATTAAAAGGGTTCGTGGTCTACACTGTTGTGGGAGGAGAGGCTGGACTCTGCCCTTCTGAGCTGGGAATTTCTGGTTAAAGGCTTATAGTGCCTGCATATTTGAACTGCTTCTTACAGAAATTGGTACACCTTGTTTGCTGTAGTGTAGACTAGATCCAGGCCTGCTGAATCTAGCTTTGTTTGTATAATTCGAGCACTAATCCAGGCATTCTTTAAAGTATTCAATTGTATTTACTACTGCTTGGTAGTAACTTGATTAAAGTGTAGCTATCATTCTAAGTCTTTTGGATTAAGCACTTGGGCTTCAGACCAGTTGTTTTACATTAGGAAGGTTTGCGGCCTGCACTGTGGTGGCAGGACAGGTAGCTTACATCCTTCTAAGTTGGGAACTGCTGATTGAGGTCTCAGTGTCTGTTATTCTAAAAGTGTATTAGTTCTGGTTTAAGCACTTGGGCTTCAGGCCAGTTATTTTACATTAAGAAGGTTAATTAAGTGGTCTGCACTCTTGTGGGAGGAGAGGCTGGACTCTGTCCTTCTGAGCTGGGAATTTCTGGTTAAAGGCTTATAGTGCCTGCATATTTCAACTATTTCTTACTGAAATTGGTACACCTTGTTTGCTGTAGCATAGACTAGATCCAGGCCTGCTGAATCTAGCTTTGTTTGTATGCTTGTTGTTTGTTTGCTTGTTATTTCCCTGAAACGCTAATACCACCTAAAACGCAGCTTTTCAGTGCTTCTGTGGATCCCTAATGATATCTGCATTGCTTACTGTACTTATTTCCTTATTTCACTTAAAAGAAAGTTACTGTTTGGCATTTTTGCATTTAAGTTACCTGTAACGCATTGCATTTAAGTTACCTGGCACTTGCTCACTAAAGCAATTATATAAGTCAGCACTAAAAAATTAAAAGCACTGCACCCTCACAAACTCCCCTTGAGTACCTTGTTCCCCATTGGCCCTTTTTTTCAATTATAAAGGAATTCCCAATACTATTCTAGCATGTCCAAAGGTCAGTTGTCAATCTCCTCTCCGGTCCAGCTGGTGAATCTGGAAATCTTGAGGCAATGTTACAACTGCCTCATGTACACAGACAACCCTCTCCTCCTCCCAACAAATTCCAACACATGTGAGAGATGCATCCATATAGCCAAACTGGAGGCTAAGCTCTCTCAACTCAGTACTGGTGTAACCAGTCAGGAGAAGAAGGAAACCACACTCACTACAATTCCAGTCTCACATAGACCTACCACGACAGCAAACCAAACACATAAACACACAAAAACATACTTGGAGGCTCTAAATAAAAATCTGCCTAA
The DNA here is from genome assembly GCF_019279795.1 of Protopterus annectens. Taxonomy (NCBI): domain Eukaryota; kingdom Metazoa; phylum Chordata; order Ceratodontiformes; family Protopteridae; genus Protopterus; species Protopterus annectens. The sequence continues at coordinate 1,333,917,552 of NC_056733.1, forward strand.
GCAGCAGAGACCTCCAAAGCAGACACCCAGGCAACCGCTACCCCAAAACAAAACACATGCAACACATAGCTCACAAAGCCAGTGTGCTGAACAGTCACAGCCCTTAAGGCTAAACAACACACCTGATACACTTGTAATAGGTGACTCTATCGTCAGGCACACTGACGTCCCGCTCACCAGGCTGAACAAGGAGAAGGTCACGGTGAGCTGCCTGTCGGGCGCTAGGATCCGCCACATAACACAAGCACTCAGGTCACTCCAAGGCAAGTACAAATATGACTCAGTCATTGTCCACGCTGGTGTGAATGACCTGAGACGTACCTCCCTGGACTACATGAAAAGAGACATAGAGGAGCTCTCTGAGCATGTGGCCCAGGCCGGTATGACCCTGACCTTGAGTAGTATCTTACCCTCACCAAGAATGATGCCAAAATATGAAGACAAGATGATCAATTTCAACAATTGGCTTAAGTATTGGTGTCATTCAAAGGGGATCCAATGCCTGTCAGCCTGGGTTGACATGCTCAACAAGCCACGATGCTTCACTAGGGACGGATTGCACCTGTTACCCCTGGGCTTTCGGATATTGGCAAAGGCTCTTGCTACCCCCATAGTGCCTTTTTTAGGCAAGGCTCAAAAGACAAACCCACCTCCATAGGTATCACAAGGGATAAGAAACTAAGAGTAATGCTACTCAACGCCAGAAGTCTAAACCTCAAGATGCACGCACTCGAAACTCTCCTTAGCATGGAGAACATTGATATCTGTGCAGTAACGGAAACCTGGTTCAAGGCTCCCGAGAGCACCCCAGCTCTACCAGGTTATACCTCATACCATGCTTTTCGGCCCCAAAACTTGGACTGAACCACAAAAGGAGGGGGAGTATCAATATTCGTCAAAGATACCCACACCTCCAGGTTGGTGGCACAGCACGAAGCATCAGAGACTATCCATGTGCAACTAACAGTGGGTAAAACTGCCTTCCAGTTTATAGCCTGCTACAGACCACCCTCCCAAACCCAGGAACCCCACTCGGCCTTCCTGAGAACACTGGAAAATATGAAGGTCTCTCCAAACACCATTATATTGGGCGACTTCAACTACCCAAACATAGACTGGGAGCATTACTCTAGCTCCAACACCCTAGCCCAAAGGTTCCTGGAATTTATAAACTCAAATGCTATGGAACAACTTGTTATCACTCCCACAAGAGGGGAAAACATACTGGACCTGATCATCACCAGCATGGGGACTCTATGCTCCAGACCAGAAGTGTATCCCTCACTGGTAAGATCAGACCATAAACTAATCTCACTGGATATTCACATCCTGACCCCACCTCCTGCCCAGAAAACCACAGTGAAAAAGTTCTCTAAAGCAAATTTCACACTCCTCAAAACCGAGGTGGAATCCTTCAAAGTCCCCGGGCCTGTGGAAAATACGGCCCAGACTGCAGAATCCTTTATAAATGCATTATATGAGCACCTTCAGGAATGCATGGATCATGCAATCCCAAATAAAACCAAGACCCAATCCTCCAAAGGCAGATGTCCTGTCTGGTGGACCCCAGCCATAAACAAACTATACAATAGAAGGAGGAAGCTACTAAATGATAGAGCAAAATCCCAAAAAGGGAAGGCATCTCTGATCAGTATTAGCAAAAAACTACGGGCACTCATAAAATCGTCTAAGGCCAGCTTCGAGAGAAAAATTGCACAGGACACTAAGGATAATCACAAGGCTTTCTTTAGTTATGTTAGGAACATGGGTGGGAATTCCCAGATATGCTCAGAATTAGACCAAAATGACAAAAAATTCACCAAACCCATAGACATTGCCAACATCCTAGCTGACAGGTTCAGCGCAAACTTCTCCCCCCCCTCCCCACCAAATGGGCAAATATCTATCCCAGCAGAGTGCTGCCCCCTTGACATCTCAGATGCTCAGGTTAAAGCCGCCCTCTCCAAAGCAAAAAACACAGCATCAATGGGACCAGACGGTGACCCGGGCTGCATCCTACATGAACTCAAAGAAGAGCTAAACCCAAACATAAAACTACTGTTCAATCTCAGCCTTACTACAGGATATGTACCCAAAGAGTGGCATACAGCAACAGTGGTCCCTCTCCACAAAGGTGGTGCCTCAACGGATCCTGGAAACTATCGCTCCATAAGCCTGACTAGCTTCATCTGCAAAGCTATGGAAAGGATCATCATGGACCTCATAAATAAAGATTTTGGGGACCTACAGACACTGGATCCTACCCAGTTTGGCTTTGTTAAGGGCAGATCCTGCCTCTTAAACCTGGTTGATTTCTTTGAAACAGTCACCAAGGCCATTGATGAGGGGAAGATGGTCTACACAGCCTACCTGGACCTCGCAAAAGCCTTTGATACAGTACCCCACTCGGGCATTATAGATAAGCTTGCCAGCTTAAATATAAACCCCTATGTCACTAGATGGGTTGCAAACTGGCTCAAGGACAGAACCCACATGGTTAGAATTGCTGGAGCCATGTCAGACTCCAAACCAGTTACAAGTGGCATCCCACAAGGCTCAGTCCTGGGACCTCTCTTGTTCGGTATATATTTCTCGGAGGTACAGGCCAACACGGAAGGACTGTGGCTGACCAAGTTCGCAGATGACTGCAAACTGGGCGCCATAATCGACTCTCCAGCCAACACAAGCATCCGCCAAAAGGGCCTCATAGAAACAGACAACTGGTGCCAGAGCCATGGCCTCAAGCTAAATGCCAAAAAGTGTATAGTCATCCCCTTTGGCAAAAACAAAGTGCCCTCAAATTACCACATAGGTGGTAATCCATTAAGTACAGAAGAAGTAATTAGGGACCTGGGGGCCCAAGTTGATAGCAGTCTCTCATTTGACAACCACATGGCCAAAGTGGTTAGAAAAACATTTTATATAGGCCATCTAATCATGAAGGATTTCACATCTAGATCAGGGGAGGTCATCGTGCCTCTTTACTCATCCCTCATCAGGCCCATAATTGAGTACAATGCCCCTTTTGGGATGTACCTTACCAGACACCTGCAGCAACTGGAAAGACCCCAAAAGTACCTCACCAAGAGGATCAAAGGGCTCAAACAGATGCCATATGCTGCCCGGTTAAAGAAACTCCAGCTCTAGTCAGTGACATACTGCCTGTTCAGGGGTGATTTGTGCCTGACGTATAAAGCCATGTCCAACCCGGAATTAATGGACATGCTGCACCTCAGAAAATCCAAATCCCATCACGCTACGCACTCGAGAGACTTGAACCTCAGCACTGAAATAAATAGGACATGCTGGAGGGACAGATTCATAACCCAGAGGCTCCCTTCACTCTGGAATAAAATCCCAGTCCAGGTTAGGCAGAGTCCCTCACTGACTCTCTTCAAGAGGAAGTTTGATGAGTGGATGGGAGATCGTAGGTTTAACCCGGGTATCACTTCTGTGTCACTGTTAGGGAGAGGCACAGTATACTAACCGCGAAAAAGGGCATAGCAAAATTAATTTAAAATGGGTGGTGAAAGCCAAACACATTCTGGCTAGGCTTATAAATGCCCTAGGGCAGATAGCCTAGTATGAACCTAAAAGTTGTGCATCTTGAACTTACTATAACAGTAGCTGTTGAAATGATCACTGCTGCTGTAGAATTAGTGATATGGGTAATATTCTGCCAAGGATATAACAGCCCTCCAGCTTGCAAAACTTCTGGGCACCTTCCATACAACCAGACTGTCAAGCAGCTTGAGCTGAGCTGACTAACAGACACATTTTGGTGAGAAGCACTTCAGAGCTTTCCTCGCAGGAGACAGAGGCAGACTGAGCCCTGAAAGGACAAGGCTAGGAATAATAAAAGATAAATGTGCACACCTTGGCATAAAAAGCACACCAAAAAACAAGGGGGTGGAGGGAGGGAGTGGCTACTGCAGCAGTGATAATTTGAACATCTAATGTTATTGTAATTTCAAATTACACAACTGTACTGTGTTCTTCATATTTATCACTGCTGTGATAGTGGTAGAAAACCATAGCTAACTATATATATGGAGTGGAAGGAGAAGGGTCCAGAAGCCCCTGGAGAAAGGTCCTAGTAAAGAGTGATCTAGACTTAGGTAAGGTATCCAGCTTATAGTGCTTTGCAAAAGTATGCACAGAGGACCAAATAGCAGCTTCTAGAATACTTTCAGAATCTAACTCTTTTCAAAAAGCTATAGAAGAAGCCAAGGTCCATGTACAGTGGGACTTGACCCTGTCTGGAATAGATTTCTCACGGTGAGTATAGCAAAAAGTAATAGCCTTAGACAACTATTTAGAAATAGTATGTTTTGACACCAGTTGTCCCTTCTTACCTTAACAAGAAATGAACAATTGATCTAATGACCTGAAAGATTTATAACTGTCAAGATACTACCTGAGTTTTCTGTGGATATCCAAGGTATGGAATATCATTTCTCCTTCATTTTTAGGTTCAGGAAAGAAAAAGGGTAGATGGATACTTCGACTTAAACTAAACTCTGACACCACTTTAGGCATAAAAGAAGGATTAGTTCACAAAGAAACCCTGTCCTTTTGGAAAATGAGGTAGAGTTGACTCACCATAAAAGCTTGCAACTCAGATACCCTTCTTGCAGAGGTCAGAGCACTCAATAAAACTGTTTTGCATGTTATGAATCTCAATTCACCAGATTAACATACAAGGGGGGGATATAAGTTTACTTGGAGGCCTCTTATGCAAAACCCCTTGACATGTGACTGCCTTGAAAGAGGAAGATCCATGGGAAGACAAGTGGAAATGGCTGGTAAATTAGACTTGATGAAGGAATGATAAAGACCATAGGATAGTAACTCACACAAATATTGTGAAACTGGAGAACAAGTAGCCATGAATGGGTGCTAGTTATGTTTTTGGTACCAACTAGAAAACTTTTCCATTTGCTAATATATGATTTTCTAGTAGCAGACTTTATTGACTCCATTAGTACATGCTACATGTCCTCAGAAAACAGGTGCCTAAAAGGAATTAAGATCCTGTCATCCAGACAGTCAGTTGAAGATGATTGATGTTGGAATGTATCAGATACTCCTGTTCTTGTGTGAATAGATCCATTCTATAAGGAAGCTTGTGATAACTGTCCCTGTCCATTTCCAAAAGAAGCGAGAGCCACAGTTGCCTGGGCCACAAGGGAGGTACCACAATGATCTTGGGGATTGCTTCTGAATATTCAGAAGTACCCTGGATATCAGTGGAAAGGAGGGAAGGCATGCAGGCACATTCCTATCCAAAGAAAAGAAAAGGCATCTGTGTTCCAGGCTTTCTTGCATGGAGCTCTGGTACAGAATTTTACCAGTTGATTGTTCAGTGAGGGGGGAAAGAGGTCTACTTGAGGAATTCCCCACAGATGGATCAAATTTTGGAAGACCACTGATCTTGTTCCATTCATGAGGGTCTGCCCTGGTCTTGCTCATTTTGTCGGCCACACAGTTTTGCTCTTTTGGAATATAGAATGCCTGTAGAATGAGACTGTGTTATGAAGCTATATCCCAAGCTAATATGGCTAGTCCACAAAGCGAGGGTATGACCTAGTTCTCCCTTGCTTGTTGATGTAACATATCACTATGGTATTGTCTGCAACTACTTGAAGATGTCCTGAGGACCAAAGATGGTTCAGAGAATTGAGTGCTTTGATCAGGACAAGCATCTCCTTGATATTTATGTGCTTGCATCTGTCCTTGCTGTGCCACACCCCCTGCACTTTTAACTCTCCTGAAACTGTTCTCCAAGCAAAATCTGAGGCATCTGTGGTGACTGAGGGAGAGAAATAAGGGATACCTGTTTTCTCCACAAAGTGATTTCTCTTCTGACAAGCCCCAGTACTGGGATCTGAAAAAATAAAGGGTGTTGGTGCTGGGACCAAAGAGATTTCAGAAACCACTGTATCTTTCTCATGTATAGTCTTGTTAGGGGTATCATGAGAGTCAGAGATGCCATGAGACTAAAAATTCTAAGGTATTCCCTCACAGTGACTGACGTCTGAGTAGAAAACCTTAGAAATAAAGCTAAATAAAGATCTTTTTTTCCTGTAGAAGAAAAACTCTTTGAACTGAGGTTGCTAGTTGACATCCCAGGAACACAGTCCTGTGTGAGTGAGTTAATAGAGTCTTTTGAATGTTCTCTTGGAATCTCAGCTTGTGCAGGGGATCTCTCACCCAAGAGGGAGATTCCTGACATTTTGAAAATGATGGCAAAGATAAGCAAGTTATATAAACAGAGAAAAATGTGGAAACTCTGTAACTTGCAATGAGCTATAACTGGAGCAAAGTACTTTATGAACACTCTTGGAGCAGTAAATAGTCCAAAGGGTAAGGGAGATAACTGATAATGTGATCTGGACAGGACACACAAAACCTTAAGAAACAACTGAAGTCTGGATGAATAGGAATGTAATGATAGGCTACTTTTAAGGCTAGTATTGCCATGAAATTTGAAAATGGAAAAATAGGCAACAAGTTGTGAAATTACATTATTTTGAATTTGGGCTATATCATAAACAGGTTTAGGAAAGAATGATCCAAAACTCGTCTCCAAGCATTTTCTTTCATTAGGACTAGGAACATCCTTGAATAAAAATCCCTTTCCCACCTGGGAAGGTGGAACTGGTTCTATCACTCATTGGGACACTGTGTGATGAAGAATATGTGGAAACAAAACAGTCTGATCTGCAGTACAAGGAATGAAACCCTGCAAAGGAGGAATTTCCTCCCACTACCATCTCTAACCCTGATAAATGATTTTCAGGTATTCAGGCCCTAAACTATGAGACATTCCCCTGTGGTACATTTGGTTGGGGACAAGTGGCTGAAGTAACATTCAGCTGCAGGGGAAATATGGCTGTGAATACCCTATGAGTAAAAAGAAGAATTTGGTTCCATGCCCTCAACTTTAATAACCAAATGCACAGGGGAGAAATAATGTCCAAGGCCCCCAAGGCAATGTGAAACAGTAGGCAATATGGCAGGCACCAGCAGCAGTCTCGCCAGTGGGCATGTCAATGGCATAAAAATGCATTGAACAATGGCCAATGCCTTTATAACTGGTGTGTTTGGACCACTACCTCCTTCACAGTGTCTAGGGAATATCAAAAAACTGCATACTGGAGCATAAATGTGACCGCAGTAGCATGCAAGATTTCCTCCATGTTGTAGCACACTTCTACATGTTGTAGTACACTGAGCACAACACTCATTATTTCTTCTTCCCCCATGGTTATTAAAGCTGTGGGCATGGCAAGGTGTGCTTCTCTTTGCCCACAGGGAATTCACAACAGCCATATTTCTTTGCAGGTAAATGTCACTTCAGCCATGCATCCCCAAACAAATGTACCACAGGGAAATGTCTTATAGCGTATACATCTGAACCTGATTTTCAGAACCCATTTCTCTGATACACTCTGTTGCCAAAGAGAAAAATGGAGAGTCAGACTGTCTGGAAGAGAAAGAGGGCCAGGGTGCAAGTGGGTTATTAGGTCTCTTAAATAGTCATTCAGACTTGTTGGCGTGCCCTTGGCTTTGTGAGGTTTGAGACTTTTTTGGAACATCCTTGCCACTTGTTCTTTTTTTATAAATGTTTTTATTAAAAAAAGTTTTTTTTAAATAATCAATTAATAGCACTTAACAATAGAAATATATATAACAATATAAAAAAGAAACAAAAAAAATTCATGAGCACAAAACAACTATTTACAAGGGTGTCTACTGCATAGATGGTATATTAAGAAGATTACAACATATTAACAAGTAATTTAAGAAAATCAACCATTATTTAATAGTGTTTTAGGGTCTTCCAAATATTATATCAAGAAGTGATTCTTTGAGTCCTTGACTTAATAGTCATGAGTTCTAGATAATAGATTTCATTCATGATATTAGAGAACTTGTTGAAAGATGGAGCAGTGTCGTTCTTCCAGTTTCTTGTTATTAATTTTCTTGCAACAGTTAGAATGGTCCATAAAAGAGGATATTTCATTTTCACAACCCACTTAGGAAATGGAGTATTAAACAAAACCAAAAAGTGAATTAAGGAAAAATTATCAGAGAATAGAGACTGTAAGAATATATTAATTTCATCCCAATATGTTTTGGGTATACCACAATCAAGGAACATATGTTGCCAATCAGCTTTAAGGTCCAACTTGCATCTCCAACAAACTATTCTGGTATGAAACATCAATTCAATTCTCTGTGGTGTAAAAAGATATATGCAGAAATCTCTATGAATGTAGCCTCCATTTAAGTTTACTTGTAGTTTGTTTTGATGAAAATAAAATATTTTTTTCTTCATCATTATGAGATTCATTACATATACGATTAAAATAATTCCAACAGGTTTCTTTATTAAATTCCAGCTCTTTTTTGATGACTTTGTATAATTTAGACAAGAGACCCTTTCCAGTAATTTTCTGAGGTAACAAGAAATATAATAGATCAGTTAGCTTGCAAATAAAATCCCTTAATCTTGGTTCCATTAAATGAAGACTACTTTTTCCAAATTGTCCACAATTTTGCAAGTACAACCATATTAAAATAGAAATATAAGAAGATTTAATTTTTTTGACTAATGTTATTTAGAAAGTAGTCTGTTAAAAGCAAAAAACAAAGGGTTATTTAAGATTAGGCAGTAATTGTAGAGTCTGGAGACTACAAATTGTATGCTAAGACTTTCTTGAAATTCTTACCATTTAGCAGAGTAATAATTATTGGCCCAAAGTACTATTGCTTTGATAACAGAAGCTAGAAAGTATAACTCTAAGTCTGGTGAGTCGATACCTCCATTCAACCAGCTTCTAGTATGATTTAATGCTATTCCGGATTTGTATGGATGCAACAAAAACTTTAAAGTTAAATAATTAAACTATTTTATACAGCTCTCAGCAGGAGTAAGAGATAAAGACTGAATGCTATATAAGATTTTGTGTACGATTATTATTTTAATTATGGAGAGCCTTTCATCCATTGTAAAAATGAACTAATTCCATTTGTTTATGAGATTTTTATGGAGATCAAATTATTTTCATAACTGATATCTATCATTTTATTAATGTTTTCAGTAATAGTTATTCCTAAATAGTTTAACTTCTTATCATGGACAATATATTTATTAAAATGTTTTTCTATATCCTTTAGATTATAGTTTATAGATATGATTTTTCTCTTATTTTCATTAAATCTGAAGCCAGATTTTTACTGAAAAGTTTTCATTAAGCTAAACAGAGCAGAAAATGTATTTTTACAATCATTCAAAATTATCAGAATATCATCTGCAAACAGCCGATTTTAGATTCTAAATTTTTACCTATTTGTTTGCTTTAACATGTGATTTTGTTTGTATTAAATTAGCAAATGGTTCTATAACTAATGGTAAAAGTAAAACAGAAAAATAGAGAGAACAGCCATGTTTGGTTCACTTAAAATTTTTTATTGACTTGGAAGTATAAGACCCTATTTTAACATAAGTAAGAGAGTTTTTGTAAAGAAGATTTATACATTTTATAAAATTGCTAGAAAAATTACACTCTTCAAGAACCAAAGATAAATATAATCTCAGTTTACTGACTCAAAAGCACTATCTATATCCAACTTATCAAAGTTTAAGTCATTTGCATAATCAATTATTGCTAATATTCTTTTCATGTTATCATAGGAACTTCTATTTAATAAAAAAAAAACAGTTTGTCATTGAGCAAAGAATGAAGAAATTGTTTTAACCTAGTAGCATGAATAGCCATAAATATTTTATAATCAATATTTAGTAAAAAAAATGGTCTATACAAAGAACACTTAACAGAGCCTTTGTCAGACTTTAAAATTGGAGAAATGTGAGAATATTTCCATGGTCCCTATCAGAAGAGTGAATGCTTAAAATAGCAAATGCTCTTCTGTCGAACTGAAAACAATGAAAGCTGACAATGCTGAAGGCAATGAACAGCAAGTTTTTTTTCCCAGGGAAAAAATTGCTGAGCCATTCTAGGGACTTTGCTGTTTTCTCCATCATGGTGTTATCTCGGAGTTGGTATATTTAAGTCGGAGGGGTGTGGGGGTGAAACCCCCCACATTATTTTGTTTGTACATTTTATTTATTTGTTTTTTTTGATCAGTGAATATTTTCCCTGGGAAAAAAATTGCTGATCTGTGCATTCAACAATGTCAGCTTTCATGTTTTTTAGTTCGACAGAAGAGTGTTTGCTATTCTAAGCATTTGCTCTTCTGATATAGACCCTATTTCCAAGAAGGGGGAACATTTACTAACTCTTTAGATAACTTAAAAATGTAAGTAAAATATCAAAGTTTCTTTATGCATTTGTTTATAAAATTCTGGAATAATACCATCATCACCAGGAGCTTTGCTGGGTTTTAGCTTATTAATCTGAGTTTTTAATTCAGATAAAGAAACTGGTTTGTCAATAAATTTCACCTGGTCATCTGTTAGTTTCTTTTAAATGTTTGTCTGTAAAAATTTCTTAATTTCTTATTGTGAATCCATTATTGAATTATTATTATTTAAGGCATTAAATTGAATTTTAAATTCTGTCAAAATATCTTGCAAATCAGTAAACTATTTATTTTTACTAGTGGAATATATTTCCTTTATGTGAGTAATATGTTTTATTTGCCAATTTATGTGCATATTTAGGATTAACAGAAAAAATAACTAATTTAATATTTTTTCGGTTAATCACAGTTTTATGTGATAGAATTTCCAGATATTTGCCATTTAGTTTGTTCATCTCTTTCATGTGATTTGAGTTTGATTTCTGAGTTTCTAATTGTAATATGTTCATTTTTTCTTGCAAGTCTGATAAATCCTTATTCCATTCTTTGTTTTAGTGCAAACCAATTAGTAATCTTACTGTATAAATATGCTTTTAGAGAATCCCATAAAATATTTCAGAGATGTCCTTGGCATAACTAATTTCTATAAAGACCTGAGTTTCTTTTATAAAAAAAAAAATCCCTGAAATCTTTTAAATTAGTTACATAGGCTGGAATATGTTTTATATGTAAGTTATTATTACATGCTAAAACTATTTCAAAGGTTATGGCATTATAGTCAGACAGAGGCCAAGAAACCACTTTACATTTGTCTAGTCTATTTATTAAATCATTAGAAATGGAGACTCTATTTATTCTGGCCAGAATACCATGGCTGTGTGAATAGTGAATAAACAATAACGAATCTAGGTCCAAGAAGTCATATATATTTTTAAGATGTATAAAGTCTATGAATTTAATTAATTCTTCAGCTGATGCAGTTATTTTCCTTTTTCTGGTTGCATTAGACTTGTTCTCTTTTAGAATATAATTAAAACCATCTGCCATAACAATACTACCTTTTGAGATTTGAACAATCTGACCCAAATGCCGTCTAACACCTATTCCAGGTATCCAGTGTAAATTAATGAAAGTGTATAATTTTCAGTTCATGTCTAGTGTAATGGAACACAGTGAACCTTTATCATCTTTAAAAGAACTAATTATCTTAGGAATAGGTAAAATATTTCTCCATAAAATAACTACCCCTCTTTTTTTCTGACAATAATGAGAACTAACTAAAACAGAGTATGTATTGGTGTTAAGTCTATCAATATCAGCTTGTAGTAAAGGTGCTTCTTGAAGAAATATTATCTGAGAATTAAACAGCTTTAGAAATTTGTTTAAATTCCCTCTTTTGCAACCATTAGTTAAACAATTGATGTTTAAGGCACTGCATTAAAGATAAGACATGAAATACGATATAGGACTATATAAGGTGGTATCATCCGTTTCACATTATAAATAAGCATGAAAATCTCTTTACAATATAAAAGCTGTATATAATAAAATGAAAGATCTTGAAGTGCATACTGTATTCTTCACAATTTATATGAGAATAGTAATAGTAGACACCCCTCCAAAGTAAATACTGTTAATAGTAAAGAAGTTGAAAAAACATCTAAACACCACATGGAGTCTAAAACTCCCTGTTTGTACAGAACAACTGCACAAACAATCCCTCCCAACAACAAGAAAAAGGTGAGAAAAGATATTCTCTACTATTGTTAGAGTAAACAAAGAATTTACTGTAAGGAAAAAAATGAAAATATTGAATAATAAATAATGTATCGCTCATATATAACATTAATGTTTTCCAAAAATGCTGACCAAAAATTTTTATATAAAGAGGTAACATTATCTTTACTTAAAAGTAGTTTTGTATATAAGAAGTAATAAAACAAGAAAAAATAAAAACAACCCTTATAAGAATAATTGTGTCTACTTTATTATATTCTGTTTTAAATATTATTAATAATATAAATTAAACAAACAAAAAATGAACTGACAAGCCAAAACACAGTCAGATTAATGACTTTATTTGGCTAACAGTTTCACAGGTGTTCAACCCACTTCTTCAGACCATAATACTGAGAAACAAAAGTGCCTCTCTCCTTAAATTTTAAAAAGCAATCACATAAAAACACTGATTAAAATGTCTACTGTGCCAGAGGTAACTTTGTATCCTGTCTAACTAAACAACCTGTCTTAAAGACATACACATGCATTGACTTCCATTTAACTAGAAGTATTGCTTTATAACAACAATGCTCTCATTTAGTTACCAGGCTGCTGTATTTACCTACTCATGTAGCAGAAACAAATTTTGTTGCTATTTAATGCATAGGTCTTCCACAAATATGCTTAAGAACCTGTACTACATTATAGTCACGAACATGCTTGAGATAAGTGATTCTATATATAAATACATTCCTTCTTCATATAAAACAATTGCAGTTCATGGATTTGCCTCTTTTGTAGCATTCAATATAATAAAATTTGTGTGAACAACTAATATAGATAAAAATGTTGATATAGCTTTCGTTATTGGATCCTGAATTTTCACAATCTGCATAAAGACTACAGCAAATACCATATATATTTTTTAACAAAATTCAAAGACGCATGTGCAAAGTATGTGTGACCAACTAATGTAGATAAGAACATTGATATACCTTTTGTTATCGGATCCTGGATTTTCACAATCAACATTAATACTATGGCAAATGTTACTTTCGTTGGTGTGTGTGTGTGTGTGTGTGTGTGTGTGTGTGTGTGTGTGTGTGTGTGTGTGTGTGTGTGTGTGTGTGTGTGTGTGTATGTATGTGTATATGTATAAAAGAACAAATCCTTGTAGTGTGGTACAATAGTTTTCTAGCCTTAAGGGGTTAGATGTCTCCCACCCTTAAGGAAAAACATTAAACCACAGGAAAAACTGCTACTTCCTGAGCATCAAAGTTGCTAGCAAAGACTCATTCAAATCAAGAAAAAGAACCACCATTTGTACCCAATCACAATTCAGATTTCAAAGTAATCAAGCACTTATAACTTGTTTAGAAAAATATATATCTTTTCTGAAAAACAAACAAAAATATTAAATAGATGAGCACTTTTTCTCTCAATGTGACTTTTGATATAAAATAAGATAATTAAACATGCTTTTTCACCACAACATTGTGGCACAGTGGGGATTGGGATATATGCCTTTTCCTCACTTTAGTGTGATTTTGGATTTGGTATTTTTATTTTATTTTATTAACCTTTGTTGAACAGGTTAGCTACACTAGACTTGTAGCCTCTTCACAGGGAATACCTGAGGTGTTCTTTATACAATTACAGAAAATTTGGCCAGGGCCAAGGAACTTCTCCTATTCTACAGCGTACAGGGATGCATTTTGATGCAACACTTCCTGTCTTCCAGTCTGGGTGCATAGATGGCTAGGAGAAACAGGAAGCCAAGAGAATGAACATAGCAGAAGAAGAAGGTATTGTGAAAGTGTTGGGAGTTATTGGACTTGTTGGTTGGGCAGCAGAGAGGTTGAAATTAGTGAAAGATGAATCGAGTGTAAAGCAGACACATAGGAGTGAGGAGGATGGAGATGAGAATAGTGAAAAGGCGGGTGAGCCTTTTTAATGGCAGGAAGAAGTGGTAGAGGCATGTAATCCAGATTAGGAAGTATTATTTCAACAAAATCTTTTCGCAACAGAACCAACAACACATGTGTGTTGTTACAAGCCTTCAGTCAGTGTGTGTGTGTGTGTGTGTGTGTGTGTGTGTGTGTGTGTGTGTGTGCGTGTGTGTGCGTGTGTGTGTGTGTGCGTGTGTGTGTGTGTGTGTGTGTGTGTGTGTGTGTGGGGAGGGGGTTGATGGATGTGTATCTAAAGGAATTAGTTGAACAGAGTGAACCAGAAGGTGAAAAGGCAGTATCGTGGGGTGAAATAATGGAAAGAATACAAGAAGAGGAAGTACAAGAAATAAGGACAGAAAAGAAGAATAAATCATATGTACAAACTGTAAAAGAAGGAGAAAGAAAAGAAGAAAAGAAAATAGAAGTGAGAAGAAAACATTGTGTAAGAATGGAAGTGAGAAGAAAACATTGTGTAAGAATAAGTAGCATGACAGAATAGGAACCTGATTGGTATGAAATATGAAACAATGTCATATCATCACTGGTTATTGAACCCAGAGAGGTAAGAGCATTTACTGTATTAACAAATATAATTTTGTGACTTTTTTTTGAAGAAACATAGTATATACAGACATTTTTAGAGCAATATGAATAAAAAGGAATGATATCCTTGGAATGTATATGTCCTACAGGCATTTAATAGAGAAACAAAAAAAAGAGAATGCACATACAATTTCACACAGAGGTTGAAAAGGCATTTTAAGAGACTATTTAAAGACTGTGTTTAGAGAAGTAATGGACATTACAAAGATTTACAACAACAGAGGTTTATGGGCTGGAGGATGAGATAAGTAATTTGAGTGAAGAGGAAGAAGAGAATTTGGTGCAAATTAAAAGTAAAAGAAACTCTATTGGGAAGTGAGTAAGTGATATAAATTGCAAATATAAAACTATAGGTATAGGAGAGAATAAGAAAGGAAAAGAATGAGAATAATAAAATACTCTCTATAGTATGAGAATATTATTTATAAATGCAAATAACATTAGAAATGTAAAAAGGAAGATTAGGAATATTACACTGGTGCAAATTGTTGGATATGGATATCATAATACTAATAGACATAGCAGACTATTGACAGAAGAAGAGAGAACACAGGTAAACAAATGATGACAAGGAAAATGACATGGAATATATAGTTAAGGAAAAATAGCTCAGGTATATTAATTCTAAGTAAAGAAATTATAGAAAATTTAGACTATACATTAGTAATACTAGGAAGAGTGTTAACTGTATATATAAATTGGGAAGAATCAAGTATACAGAACTGTGACAATGTAGGCACACATTTTATAAAAGCAAAGTGAAATTATGTTTAGGAAATTTCTTGATTATGTTAGTGTAAATATACAAATAATATTACTGGTTAAATTTAACTGTGATTTATTGCATAAGAGAAAAGAAGGATCAGATGTTAAAATTCATTTCAGAACTAATTAAAAGTGGAAAATTTATCTATGGATCAATAAGCACTAGACATATAAAAGAGGTTATTTGAGAATAAAAAGTGATTATTTTATGTTATCATAGAGTTTGAAAGTATTAGATAAAGGAATAAAAATTATGGGTTTTTCAGATCATGTAGCAATTTGAATAGAAGTTCAAGATAAGGAAATATATAATAATAGGTAGAGGTATTAAAAAATAAATGAAGCAGAAGTGAATGATTATATAAGGAGAATAATTATGCAATTGTCATTAGGGCACATGGATATGAGAATGTTTTACAAAGATTGGACAAGCTGGTGGATGACTTTAAAAGAGAAATATAAAAAAGAGATTTTGGAATGGCAAAAAATAAAAAGAAAACAAGATATTAGTTGTAAATATAAAGACATCAGTAATTAAGTCTTTAGAGATATAATAAGTAACAAAGAAGGATTCCTAGTAAAAGAAAAACAAAAATATCAAATGAATCAAGAAAAACTTAAAAGGGTGCTATTTAAATAAGACTATTTTTTACAAAGGAAAATGGAGGATGTAGCACCTTACTTAAGTAAGATGGTAAAAGAAAATAATATAATAAGAAGAGAGTTAAGAGATGAGGAAGGAAATATAGTTACTGCACAAAGAGAGATAACATTAGTAATAATAAATCATATTATGAAAAAAAATTTCAGAGATGAAACTAGAAAGCATACATGTAAACAGAAAATTTTAAAGAAGATAATGGCAAAATAAAAAAAAGATTACTATAATAGAAATAAAAAAAGTTTTAAAAACAGCGACCCTAGAAGCTACTACAATATAGATGGAATTGAATATTTGATGTATAAAGATATACAAGAATGGCAAAAAGTACGTCTTTTGGAGGTTTTAATGAATGGTTAGAGAAAGATATATAAGATGAAAAAATATGTATGGGTGCAATGAAGTTCATATGGGAGAAAGAAGCCAAGACAGATATAAGGAATTGGAGACTGATAGTGTTAAACAATGTTAATTGTAAGATATTTATAAGATAACACAAAACAGAAAAGAAAACAGAGTGAAAAGTTATTGAATGAAACAATTTTTAGAACAAAAAGGAAAGGGGTCAAGAACTTCTAATAATTATAAGACAAATAGTAGAAGATATAACAATAAGAAAAGCACAATCTAAAATTTTAATAGGAGACATAAGTAAAGCATTTGATAAGATATAAAATGGAGTATTATGGGAGATCATAGAAGAATATGACAAGTAAAAAAATAATTAATGTTGTGGTCTCAGCGTATAATAAAAATAAAGCAAAATTAGTAGTTAATTGCTGGTTGAGTGAGAAAATAGAAATTAAAATGGTATAAAACAAGGGGTCTACTTCACGTTATCGCATGTTGAAAATATCGAACAGCTAAAACATCAAAAATGCTGTACATTGACAGTGTTTTTGTGGGATCATGGTACAGTGGGGATGAGAAAATGTGTTCTTTCCTCACTGTAGTGTGATCTCGGAGTTGGTATATATAATTAGCGGGGGGTTTGGGGGGATGCAGCCCCCCACAAAAACAGTTTTGATGTATGGCATTTTCGATGTTTTAGCCATTCGATATTATCATCTTTCGACAAGATAATATAGACGCAAAACAAGGATGTCCAACAAGTAGTATATTATTTGCATTAATAATGAATAAAATTGTAAATGAAGTAAGTTTAACATTAAAGGAAGCTAAATATTGCACAGCAGAAGGAATTCAGATTCCAGTAATGTTTTCTTTTGCAGATAATTTAGTATTAGTTGTAAAAAATGAAGAAGGGATTACAACAGTTATTAAGACACTTAATAAAAAATTAAAGGTGTTAGGCTTCAATATTAATGAGGAAAAGAGTAAAGGACTAGGATTTTTAGGTATAATAGAAGGTATTCAATTTAAAGAAGAAGAGACAGTAATTCTAACAGCAAAATCTGGTAACGAACAACAGAGTTTAATATAGTGGAAGTACATGTTACATTAAATAAGACACATTTGTATGTTTTACTGAACATTTAAACTCACATATAGGAAAAATACTTAGAAAGATAGATGTGATAAAAGCAATGTGCAGTATTAGAACAGATCAGGGTATATTACGCACTATCGCAAATAAACTAAAAATCTCAGCACAGGCAGAAAAACATAGAAGATACACGGATAAATATAAAGGAAAAGTACAAAATAAACAATTTATTGATAACCCAAAAAAGTTTTATAGAGAATTGGGAAACAAGGTGAAAGGAACTGAAATACAACCAAAAAAATGAAGAAATAGATACATTTTGGAGAAATATTTATGAAGATCCTGTGGAACATAAAAATGCTAAATAGACAGAAGAAGTAAAAGAAAAAAATAAGAAGTTTAAAGGTACAGGATATGAAATGGGATGAAGTAACACCCAGAGAGATTGAAACAAAGTTAAGAAAAAACTCTAATTGGAAAAACCCAGGCCCAGATGCAGTGTCTAACTTCTGGTTAAAATTATTAACATCTATGCATGAAGATTTAGCCATGAGTAATAACTATTTATATGCACACACCAAACAGACACCAACCTGGCTAACAACAGGAAAAAACAATGTTATGACTTAAAACTGAACCCACAAGTTACCCTAAAAATTATAGACCAATAACTTGCCTTCTGATGATATATAAACTATACTCTGGAATTGATGCCAACAGAGTTTATAGTCATTTAGAAGAAAACTAAATTGTGGCAATAGAACAAAAGGGCAATAAATGAAAGTCATATAGAACAAAGGATAATTTGTTGTTAAATAAAGTTATAGTGGAGTACTGTAAAAAGGAGAAGAATCTAAGTATAGCATGGATTGACTACAAAAAAACATTTGATAGTATCCCACATTCATGGATAAAAGAGTTCTTAAAAATGTATAAGATACACCCTACACTGATCAAATACATTACAGTGACCATGAAACAGTGGCAGACCACTTTGTAATTAAGCCATGATAAAGGAAAAAATATTATCCCAGGGATAAAATTCAAAGGGGGATATTCCAGGGTTACTCTCTGTCACTGCTGCTATTCTGTCTTGCCCTTAACCCATTAAGCTCTTTACTTAACATCTTAGACCATGGCTATAATTTGACTCTTAGAAAACAACAAAGTGTAAAGACTTCTCCACTTCTCTTCGTCGATGATTTAAAACTGCATAGCTCATCAGATGTAGAACTGAAAGCACAACTGAAAGTAATCAAAACATTTTCAGATGATATAAGAATGTCATTTGGTCTTGATAGATGTGCAAAAGAAACCTTTACAGCAGGAAAATTGCAACATCAAGAAAACATAATTTTGGGACACAAATGTGATATAAAAGAACGTCAGCAAGAGGAGGTGTATAAATATTTGGGAATTGATGAAGGATCAACAATAAAAGTTGAACAAATGAGAATAAAACTTAGTAACAAATACTTTAGAAGACTTAACTTAATCTTGAAAACAGTGTTGACATCTAGGAACAAAATTCAACCTATAAAACCGATTTTCTCTTCCTGTCCTAACTTACAGTTTTGTAGTGATTGACTGGCCCCAAAACACATTGGATTAGATTAGACAGGAAAACAAGAAGGATGCTTCATGCTTCCCAAATGATTTATAAAAATCAGTGCATACCGAGATTATATATTCCCCATTCCGAAGGAGGTATGGGCTTCCTTGAAATTTATTCCCTGTATAGATCTGCAATTGTGAGACTGCACACATATCTGCTGACCTCACAAGACCCAAATCTAGTGAAAGTTTTGAAACATGAGGAGAATAAATCTGAGATGACTGCCTTGCTTAGTCTAGCAGAAGCATATCAGCATCAAGTGGAAATGGAAATCAAACAAGAAGTAGATAAAAATCAGGCAGCAACTGAATGTGTCAGAAAACAAAAACAGAGTATAAGG
The DNA here is from genome assembly GCF_019279795.1 of Protopterus annectens. NCBI lineage: Eukaryota > Metazoa > Chordata > Ceratodontiformes > Protopteridae > Protopterus > Protopterus annectens. The sequence goes on from NC_056733.1 coordinate 1,333,936,983, forward strand.
TGAAGGATCAGGTGAAAAGGCAGGAAATGTGGAAAATGCATAAATATAGTTTCAAGTATAGAAAACTTCTGGAGCAACCTCATATTGATCAGGATCGACTGAATGAATGGCTAAGGATAGGCAAATTCAAACCAAAAGATGAGAGGTTAATATTGGAGGCCCAAGATAGTGGACTACATACACACTGGTTTACAAAGTGTAGGTTTTGTAAAACAGAATTGGAAATAGTTGCACACCTTGTTGATGGTTGTGACATGTATACTAAAAGGCATAATAATGAGGCAAGACTGTTGCATTGGGGATTACATAAACATTATAATACTGAAGTAGCTGAAAAACACTAGAAACATGAGCCACAAAGCATCATAGAAAATGATGAAGTCTACATTACATAGGATCACCCATTTATCAAGAGTTTAAAAGATAGATGAGAGAAAACCAGATAAAGTGGTCCATGAAAAGACAACAAAAGTAGCATTGATCATTGAAATTGCCACACCCAGTGACTACAGTGTCTTGTGTACAGAGAGACAAAAGGTCATAAAATATTAGGATTTGCAGGCAGAAATGAGAAAAAATTAAAAAAATTAGATACCCCATATTCTTTTGCTCTGACTCAAGTAAGTGTGGGAATTACATTTCTACTTTCCCTGAACAAACCTTCACTACTTACTATCTTAAATAGATCCTCATACGCTATCCTTTCATACCCCTGTATATTTTACTTTTCAGAAATATAAGAGAATATACCAAGACAAACTATCTCCTTCCTTCATAGAAAATGCTTCTTTCCTACCTACGTTCTACCAGCTTTCAGACTCCACCACCACTAAAAATCTTATGGCCCTGCAACAGTTTGTTTCCTTCTTGAATCCTACTTCTCTATTACCTACTATCAATAAAATACAGATCCCTTTTCTTAACCGTGCCAATCTTCAGCTTATCTTAGATTCTTCCCATTCTAACTGAGCCATCTCTAATGCTACCATAACTCAGTAATAGCTCTCAACATCCTCTGTCCCAACTACCTATCCATACTGCCACCCTAAACTTTCTTCACATCACACCAGCCCTATTTAATGATGACCCTCACCTTTACCCTGAATATAGACTAACTCCATTTCAACTTAAAGCAAAATAAATTTAAGTGGAAACATACTCTTCAAAAAATAAGAATCAATAATACCCCAATATACTAAACTCTTGCTAGGAGGAGCTCTTCACCCTAATTCTGGCCTGAGTTATCACAACCAACATCAAGGCAACTCCCTTCCATACCCTACTCTAACCCCACTACAGTTTACTCCCACCCAAGTAACCTAGCTATTGCTGCCATAAATATTAGAATTATAAGAAATAAAGCTACTGAACTACATGCCTGGATTACTCAACACAAACCTCATATTCTGACTGTAATTGAAACTTGTTTTAAACACCGCATAAACAACTCAAAAATTATTCCTCATGTCTATAATATTATCCGTAATGACTGTATAAAGAGGAAAGGCAATGATATTGTTCTAATATTTCACAGAAACTACCACACTCCTCCCTACAACAAACCAATAACAAAATTCAGTTCAACAGAGCATTTTATTACTTTCCTGAAAATAAACAAATATAAACCAGTATGCATTACTGCCCTTTATATTCCTCCTTGTGACAACACAGCTTCACTGGAAGAAATCCTACATTGGATATCCATAACAATTCCACATGAAAAACCATTACTAGGTGATGTCAGTATCAGTTGTTTAGGCATAACCTCTAACTCCCCTACATCTAGAATTAACTTATAAGGTTTTATGCAACTAATTAATAGCCCCACACATTAGCAAGACATCAAGTTCTTTGTTAGTCTGGATCCCACAATCAGATGCTAGCAAGTTCACCACCACAGGTACAATGTCAAACTCTCTCAGTGAACATTTTCCAATCTATTCTACCAGACATCTCACATATCTAGTCAAACAGTATGTTTATGAAACAACATGTAAGATGTCCAAGTCTACCCTAGAAATATTCATTATACCCTATCACCTACTAACTGGAACATCCCAAAATTCCTCTCCTTAGATTATACTCTAAATGAATTTAGTACATATTTCTTATATATCCCAAGTAGCCTTGCACCCCCTAGAAGGAAGACATTAAAAACAAATTTGGGAGGATGGCATAATGGTTAAGGTGTTTACCTTACAAACACAAAGTGAAAGGTTTGATTCTCACATGAGGTAATTGGCTAGACTTGAAATGGTCTACAAGGGCAGTTAGCCTAGTACTAATCTATGAACCTATGAAATAGTGCAATTTGGCTTTCAAAAAAGTAGAATGCTAATGTAGGATAAAGAACATAAGAACATATAAAAATATCACAATGTCTTGAAAACTTAATAATGCTCCACAACTGTTTAAAAAAAATGAAGACAAAAAAACTAAACTATAACAACTTTCGGACAAATAATAAACGCAACCTTAAAAAAAATTTGGTTAGCCATTAAAGATATCTTACATCCTAGCCAAAACTTCAACCCTAATTCCCCCCTCCAAATAACTCATCACTCTAAATTGCAACAGAACTCAATTCTTATTTCATAGATGCTATAGTCTTCCTAAGCTAGGATTCCCCCACATTTAATCCCATCCTTGCCCAGCAGTTACATGTCACCATATCCACTTTCACCTTCAAACCTGTTCTCACAGTCTATATAAAACTACTCTAAAAACAAACAAACAAGAAAACTATGCAAACTGTGCTCTACTTTATCTGATGACCTTCCAGGTGAGTACATTAAAATAGCAGTCAATAGCATTGCCTATACTGTCTCAGGCCTTATGAATAGGAGAGTCCCAGAATCCCATGTTCCTCCTCTAGGGAAAAATATACATTTTCCCCTTTATATAAAGGAGGAAATTCAACAGACATTACTAACTTTACACCTATAGCAATCTATTCCCCCTCTCCAAACTACATGAAAATGTATTCAGAAACAATTGCTAAACTATCTCCTGCAGGAAGAACTCCTAATCCCCACACAACATGGTTTCCATCCTTCCCATAATACTAACATTGCACTGCTAACCTATATAGATACTGCCAATAAAGCTGCAGATAATGGCAAACTAATATCTTTCTTATTTCTAGACTTGTCTAAAGTCTTTGACATGGCAAACTTCTACTTCAAATGTCCTCACTAGGTCTATCCCAGACCACCCTTCTATGTTTCAAAAGCTACGTGTTCAATGTTGTTGTTGATGTTTGTCTTTCGGCTTTTTCCTGGTAAGGGGTCGCCACAGCGGAACACTGGTCCGCTAATGATTGGCAGTAGATTTTTACGAAATGCTGAGGTGCCAGCTCGACACCCAACCTTCAACTAAGGCACGCCCATTTACACACACATGTCTTTTGAACGCTACCCAACCATGGGGAGGACATGCAGACTCCACATAGAAGGCACTCCCAAGCCAAGCCAAGATTCGAAACAGGAGAACCTCTTGCTGAGAGGTAACAATGCTACCACTGTACCACTGCAGAATCCACTTGTTCAATATCAGTCATAAAAATGGCACTCCATCCTCTCTCCACATCTCAGTCACCACTGGTATACCATAAGATTCTATTCTTGGTCCCATCCTCTTCAGTATTCTCACCAACACTCTCTACACATCCACACAACAGGCTTCACTTACGCAGTAAGCAGATGACTCCACACACATATGCACATCGGACAACCTGTCACATCTCCAGAAAATATTAATCAGGACTGCCACTGAAACATGACATTTTAACTCACAAGTTATGCTCAACCCCCCCAAAAAAAAAAAAAAAACAAACACTTCTTTTCTTCCCCAGGTCCCTCTCTCATGAAAAGGACAACATTTAAAACCCTCTCTGTTAATAACGCAATCATTAAAGTCAATTCTCATTGCAAATTATTAGGGATGATAGTGGATGATAATCTTAAATCTGAGCTGCATATACAAAATTGCATTAAAAAAAACACTCACTTAAAACTAGGAAAGCTTTACAGAGCCAAAGACTTTCTCACTAATCTAACCAAAGCTATACTTGCCACTACTTATCTTCTCCTCTCACTAATTTATGGCACTGCCATCCATACTAACCTCCTCACAAAAAAACAAAACTTGAACAGTGCTATGATAAAGGACCCACTACATTATAACACTAAAAAGCCTAACTTGATTATAACTACCCCGCCAATTTATATATATATATATATATATATATATATATATATATATATATATATATATATATATATATAAATAGACATATACAACTTCTCACCACCTTAATATTACCCAGCATTGATCTTCTTGTACAGTACTAAATATCATTCTACACAATTATGTTCCCACTTGACCATTACAAAAACTCCTTTCTGCCTAAAAACAGCTCAAGTCTTCTGGGCATGGTCTATACTCATACTATGTTGCTAAGACCTGAAGCTCCTCTTCCATCAGGTCAATATTATCCCTCCAGTTCTTTAAAACCATTCTGAAAGACATCCTAGCCAAATTCTGTCTCTGTTCTTCCTCAACCCCAAGATAAACTATATCCCTAAATATGGAAAAGTACATATTCATACCTTATACTTCTTTGCTTTCCTTTCTGCACTCGCTTCCTTACTTCAATATTTTTTCTTCCCTGACGCATTATCAAAATATGCCATAACCCTGTTTTTTTTTTCTCTCCTACTACATATTGCAATTCTTGTTTCTATTACACTAACTTATATTTAATTTCTCTAACCTGGCTAAAATTTCTCTAAATATTAAATCATTATCATATACATGTATCAGTTTTTAAGCAATATTTTCACATTATGTCTAACTTGGTATAATTGTTTAAACTGTATATTTTATTGTTATTTATTGTATTATTTTTGATGATTGTAAAATTATTGTTCTTAAAATGTTTTTGTAATACTTTGGAGCTTTTCTCCCAGGGCCTTCCCCGAAAATGAGCACCTACCCAGTTGGACTTATCCTGTAATCAAATTTCAATAAATACTAAATAAATACATTTCAAGCAAACATTTGTACTTTCATTTTAATTGCTTCAAGCATTCCCTTCTGCTGTACCTCTATCAGGAACCCTCGAACTCCTCATAAGATCAGCTGTCATACCCCCTATTCAAAACAGTGACTGGAAATCAGACCCAACCCTTACCCATTGGCTTTATCCAGACATGGCATTAAATAATCCTAACACCGAATTAACTACCACTCACCTGAACATTTCCAGCATAATAATGGATGTGCCAGTCTGGAACTCTAGCTCAAGCATAACTAGCCCAACATTATAGAGATCACTGATTTATAGATTAAAGAAAATTCATGAGTCTTCCCTAACTGAGAAAATTGTAATCATTGTTTCTACATCAACAGGCCAGGTCTCTCAGAGATTGCCATTCCTCCAGAACAAACTTATCAATAACCCTATTTAAGCTTAACTTAGCTGGATGGGTCACCATAAAATTACCCCAGGGGTGTCACTTATGTCCCTCTTGGATAAGGGCAGCTGGTGCTGATCATAGACACATGCTGCAAATATAGACCATACAACTTAGTCAATAAAGGAACAAGGGTATAACATGGCTAGAATTATAAAGGTCCTAGGGTCAATAGTCTAGTAACCTCGTATGAACCTATGAACCTATATGTATAAAGGTGGGGGAACTCTTAACCTTATTCACAAGCATTCACAGATAACACTGTCATTGTTAGCTTACCATCAAGTCCACTAATGGCCAAACTGGACCCTTCTTTGGCTAAGGTTAAATGGCCAAACCAAAGTAATCCTAGTAAATGTTTACATTCCACTGTAGCCAATATGGAAATTATTCAAAACATTCTCCAAGACAACATTAATGCTACCAAACATCACAGACCTATCCTAATGTTTGACTTTGATTTCAGGTATGAAAGGAAAAATAAAGCCTAACTCAATGATTTTCTCTCACTACATAATCTTACTCAAAAGGTAACATCAGGGGCATGACTTATATAAACCATTGTTGCCTTACTCATAAGGCTTTTGGAAGTTGAACTTACTGAACAAACTAAGCTGAACTTCCTGTGCACACAATAAAACCAAACAAGTCCTTTGGACTCCATTTTGCATCCAGGAACGAGGGATGTACATTTACACTACTGCAATTAAAGTTGTCTGACTATGTAAACCAGATTTGAATGGTTCATTTCCTTTTTTCCCTATATCTTACTGCATTTTCTGTGAATCTGAACTTACATTTATTAACTGAAAGCATGTTACTGTTTGCACTGCTTCATCAAATGGGTTCTGTGCTTTTCCTGGGTATTCAAATCAATTTTGAGTGGGTTTTCTAACATTTCTTCATTTTTACAGTTTTTGTTCTCTGAATTGAAGTGGTTTTACAGTTTGCATTGTTTTTTCTGTGCTGTTAAGCGGATTAATCAGAATTGCTGCATTTAATTGCTGTGATTTTTTCCACTTTTTAAATTTAAAACAAACAGCTAGTTTTGGTCAGTTGTGTGTCATTCAAAGCTTGCTCATAGGTATATAGTAGGCTAACCATCACCAGGGCTTTTATAAGGCTAGACATGCAATTCAACCTAATTGTGTTTCTATATATCATGGATGTTTATTAGAAAGGGGTGTGTTAGTTTGGAAGTTATGTTAAGTATGTTAGTTTAGGGATTATTGTCTGCCTCTGACTATCAGAGACATGGGGACTAAACCCAGAATTAATTTCCAATAAGGTTACAATTTAATAGGGTTAGGGATGGTCACTGCTTCACATGGAGGGGGCCCTGTACTAGAGCATGGGGATCATCTGCATATTGGTCTCAACAACATTTGTTATTTATGTCACAAGCAAAATTTAAATTTTGGATCTAGTAATACTGATACTGTTTATTTTGTATATGTAAAAATGTCCATCAGAGCTGGAGCTGAGGATTTCTTGTATGCCAGGCATAAATCACCTCTCAGTAAAGTGTAGGAGACAGAGTATAGTGATAAAGCTATAAGGCAACCTGTATAGGATAATGTGTTTATATCCTGGATTCTCCTGATAAGGACCATTTCTGGGCATTCCAGCTGTTGCATATGTTAGCAACTGAGAGTCTTTTTAGCCTCCTGTGGACACTCATCAGATTAAGGCATCTCTCCTCCCAAGCTGAAAGACAAAGGTGTACACATTTCAAGTACGTGATCATCTCTTGCTGTTTTAGGAAGAAATTTAAATAAATAGTCAGAAAATTACATTATAGCCTTGGACACTCTCTTTGCATCTCTGCTGTCATTCTGCTGAGAACTGAGAGATCACATGGAATGCCCTCCCCCTTATACTATTAAAGTTAAATTATCTTCTGTTTCCTACCCTCCCACTTACTAAAAAATGCACTTTATTCAGCTGCTTTTACTGTATTTGTGTTCTTAAATTGTACAATTGCATGTAATCTGCTGCATTGATTACTACTTGTTAGTATCCTGATTGCATTGTGACTGTTATTCTAAAAGGTTTAGAATAACAGTTGCAATGTAACTGTTTAGAATAAGTTACATTGTAACTGTTATTCTAAATCTCTTAGTACTGATTTAAGCACTTGGGCTCCAAGCAAGTTATCTTACATAAGGAAGTTTTGTGGTCTACACTCTTGTGGCAGGAGATGTAGCATACACCCTTCTGAGTTGGGAATTGCTGGTTGATGGCTAATTGTGTCTGTTATTCTAAAAATGTCTTAGTTCTAGTTTAAGTGCTTGGGTTCAAAACCAGTTATTTTATATTAAGGTTTCTGGTCTACACTCTTATGTGAGGAGAGGGTAGCCTCCACTCTTCTGAGCTGGGAATTGCTGGTGAAGGCTTATTGTGCCTGTTATAGGATCATAGGATCACAGGCAATTACTAGACTATTGACTCTGAGGTCATTTTAAGCCTACCTGTTTCAACCCAATGTAATACCATAGAGGTAAGTCAGTACCCAAGATTTCATCTAGTGATGACTGAATTTACAGTGCCCCATCCACTCATCCAGGTTCCTCTTGAACAGTGTTGTAGAGGTGCTCTGTTTCACATATATTGGTAGCCTGTTCCAAAGACACAGCAGTCACTGGGAGATAAATCTTTCCCTCCATCATGTCCTATTTAAGTCACAGGCCATATTTAAGTTCCTGGAATGGGTAGCTCTAGACCCATTTCATTTATGGATATGAAGTAAGTTCATTAGGTTTGGGTCTTGGGTTGCTCTGTAGGCCAGGCATAAGTCTCCCCTAAGAAGTCTATGTGATACAGAGTATAGTGATAAGGATTTTAGTTGGTCTGTGTAAGGCACATACTGGAGGCCTTTGATCTTCTTTTTTAGAAACCTCTGAGGTCTCTCTAATTGCTGTAGGTGCTTAGTACAGTACATACTGAATGGGGCATTATGCTCGATTATGGGCCAGATAAGTGCCAAGTATAGGGAGGTTATAACTTCTTTTACTCTCAAGGTGATGCCTTTACTAATCAAGTGAGCTACATGGAAAACTTTCCTTACAATGGTAGACATGTGGTGGTCAAAGTTAAGGTTGTGGTCAACCTGTGATCCCAGGTCCCTTACCACTTTATGGGTACTTAGCATATTGTTGTTGATTTCATAGTGTGAAGGGACATTGTTTGTGCTGAAGGTAATGATGATGCATTTCTCTGCATTCATTTTGAGACTGTGACTAATACAACAGTCATTGGTTTGTGTAAGACCATCCTGGAGTATGCTAACATCATTTGGGGATTCAGTGTTTGCACCTAGTTTGCAGTTGTCTGCAAACCTGGTTAGCCACAACCCTTTAGTTTTGACCTAACCACTTGAGAAGTATATAGCAAATAGGAGGGGGGCCAGCACTAGTGTCTTTGTTCTGGTTTGAGCACCTGGGCTCCAAACCAGTTATTTCATATTAGGAAGGTTTGTGGTCTAAACTCTTGTAGCGGGATAGAATATCATACACCCTTCTGAGCTGGGAATTAATGGTTAAAGGCTTATTGTGTCTATTATTCTAAAAATGTTTTAGTTTTAGTTTAAGTACTTGAGCTCCAAGCCGGTTATTTTACATTAAGAATGCTTGTGGTCTACACTCTTTTGGAAGAAGAGGGTAGACTCCACTCTTCTGAGCTGGGAATTGCTGGTGAAGGCTTATTGTGCCTGTTATTCTAAGTGTATTTATTTTGGTTTAAGCACTTGGGCTCCAAAACAGTTATTTTACACTGGGAAGGCTTGTGGTTTACACTCTTGTGGCAGCACATGGTAGCCTATACGTTTTAAGCTGGAAATTGCTGGGTGAAGGCTTATTGTGTCTGTTATTCTAAAACTATCTTAGTTCTTTTAAACTGTCTAGATGCTGCTTTCTCACACTGTAAGTTTCCTTAGAATACCCTTACTGTCTAGACAGATTTTGTAACTAATAGACTATCTAGTTTGAACATAGCTGAGCATTGCTCATCAGGTTCCTTGTCTTACTGATCTATCTAATATTTAAAATTCCCTCACTGCCCCCTAGTAGATAAGTAGTCATGATCTGTGTAGCCAAATCTGGTTGAGATGGGTATTCTGAGGCACTTTAGCAATAGCCTCATGTACACAGACAGCCCACTTATTCTTAATAAAACAGATAAAATATGTGTGAGGTGTAAATACACTTTAATGCTGGAGACAAAACACTCATACAAAATCCTATAAAGGTTGTCCCTGACACTTGCACCATGCCATCTAAACATGGTAAAGACCCTACACATAAAAGTACTTATGGTGAGGCACTTACATGTACCCTTCATGAAACAGTCAGACCTCCTGCACAGTACAATCAAAGAAAAGGTCCTCAGCCATCATGTAAACACTCCATTAAAACACCACCCACAGAAACACATAGTAACAATGTATCCAGTGCCTGTACTGCTAAGACCTTAAGGCAAACCAGTGCACAGCCACATTTCCTGGTCATTGGCTCTTCTATAGTTTGACACACCAATGAACCCCCTCCACCAGACTAAGTAAGGAGAGAGTCATGGTTAGCTGCCTTTCAGAGACTAGGATCCATCAACTCACACAGACACTCAGATCACTGAACCACAGGTACCAGCATGACCCTGTCATAATCCATGTGGATGTTAATGATCTCAGGTGTACTCCCCTTGACTATATGAAGTGAGATATGATTGCGCTCACAGATTATATGTCTCAAGCAGGTATCAGCTTAGCACTGAGCAGCATACTACCTTCTCCAAGGATCATGCCATGTTGCCAATAGAAAATGGTTCTGAAGAAGGCCATTAATATTACAAGTGGATAAAAGAGTTTACCTACTGTTTAAAAAACTTTTTTATTTTTATTTCATTATTTGACCATAAGTTCCTTCTGCTTTTGTGGCAGTTTTTGTGGTTCTTAGTGACCAACAGAAAATGATTGATTTTTAAAAAATAACTAAGCTTCTGGCAGCAATTCAGGGGGGTACAATATTTGATGGCCTAGAAGGACATGGTTGACAGGCCATGCTGCTTTGTCAAGGATGGTCAGCACTTATCCTCTGTAGGCTTTTGGATATTTGCAAAGACTTTTATCTCCACCATAGTGCATTTTTAGGCAATGCCAAATTGATAAACCTCCCAACTTAACTGAACTTATGAAGGGATATCTGAAGGTGGTACTGCTCAGTGCTAGAAGTCTTAAGAAGATACTCCACTCCCTGCAAGCCTTTCTGCCCCTGGAGAGTGTAGACGTCTGTGTAGTAATGGAGATATGGTTTAAAATCATGGAGAGTAAACCAGCGATGCAAGGTTATAATGCCTTTCAAATCTTTAGACAAGCTACTGCACAGGAGAGAACTAAAGGAGAAGGAGTCTCGGTCTATATTAAAACCAACCTCACATCTAGACTAATTAAAGTGTATGACCCACTGGAACTCATACATGCACAACTCACCATAAACAAGGTCTTGTACCATTTCATTGCAACCTATATGTCCCTCTTCATGTCCCAGGAAACCCATACTTCCTATCTCAGTGCACTAGAGTCCTTTACTATTCAACTCATTACGATATTCATGATGAATCTCAACTACCCCTCTATAGATTGAGAATCCTACACCACTTCTAATGCACAAGCACAGAGATTCCTAAATTTTGTTAATATGAACATCCTGGAACAGTTGATTCATTCTCCTACTAGGGATACAAAAACTTTTGACCTTGTACTCACAAACATGGGGGGACAATGTTCCTCACCCAATGTGATGTTGTCACTTGTCAGATCTGACTATAAGACAGCATTGCTTGAAATAAAATTTAAATTTGGGAATCCAGCAAAACCAAAAACCTTCAGGAACTATTCCAAGGCTAACCTCTCTCTCTACTAAGTTACACCTTGGCTAAATTCCAAGCACCCAAAACCCTGTAAAACCATAGCATATGCTGAGCTATTAACAAAATCTCTGTGCAGTCATATTGATTGCTGTATAGAATGAGCTGTGCCCACTCGTATTAAGAATATTAGAAACTTCAAAAGACAAACCACCCTGGTGGATTCACAGTATCAATCAGTTATATAACAAAAATAAAGAAATATTTGCAAGCATAGGAGAAACAAAACTATACATACTAAAAGGCCCCTGATCAATCTAAAGAGGCAGCTAACAGGATTTATTAATAGTTCAAAGGCTGAAAGTGAAGAAAAAATAGTTTCTTAGGAAAGAACAACCACAAAGCTTTCTACAGCTATGTCCAGAATGTCAGAGGAAATATAGAACAATGCACAGAACTTATTGTAAATGGCATCACCCACACTGAACCAGAGGTCATTGTAAACCTTTTGGCTAAGTTCAGCTCAAATTTCTTTCCACACTCCCCTTCTAATAGTCCAAAGTTAATACTGCATACCATAATCTCACCAACCATTTCTAGGGAACATCAATGCACTTTCCAAGGCCAAAAATACAGCACTGATTGACCTTGATAACATCCTGGGATTCTTAACAAATAGCATGAAACATGACCTCTCTGGTCCACTTGAATCACTTTTCAATTGAAGCCTACAGACTGGTTTTGTGCCCAAGAAATGAAAGATGGCTAAAGTCATTCCTCTGCACAAAGGAGGTCCAACCACTGATCCTGGTAACTACAGGCACATAAGTCTTACCAGCCTCATATGTAAGGCCATGGAAAGAATTATCACGGACATTATAAATGAGGACATACGTAACATGCAAATGCTGGACTCATCACAGTTCAACATTGTTATAGGAAGGTCATGCCTATTAAATCTGGTGGACTTTTTTGAGAGGGTCACTAAAACCTTGGATGAAGGCAAGACTGTGCACACAGCTTAATTTGACCTGGCCAAGGCTTTTGATATAATTCCTCACTCAGGCATTACAGACAAGCTCAGCAATTTAGATATAAACTTTTTATCGCCCACTTGGCATTATGGACAAGCTCACCAATTTAAGTATAAACTGTTTTATCATCCACTGGATAGATAACTGAGTCACTAATAGGACCTAGGAGGTCAAATTAGGTGAGGCCACCTCCACTAAGAGGCCAGCTACTAGCAGAGTCTCCCAGGACCTGGTACTGGGCCTGCTCCTTTCTGACATTTATTTCTCTGAAATGGAAACAAATGCTGAAGGTGTATGGCTGACTAAGTTTGCAGATGATTCCCAGCTAGGGGTTATTATCGACTCCCTTGCAGACACTAGTATTCTTCAAGAAGGCCTACCTCTGACTAACAAATAGTGCCAAAGCCTTGCTTTTAAACTTAGTGCTAAGAAATGCATGAATATACACTTTGGGAAGTCAACCACCCTGGCTAATTACCATGTTAATAATACACCCCTGAGAGTCGACCAAGTGGTCAGGGATCTTGGTATGCATGTAGACAGTAGCCTTACCTTTGACTAGCATGTGGCCACAGTGGTGAGGAAATCTTTTTATTTTGGGCAACTTATAAGTAAGGGCATGGCATCTAGGTACAAAAAGGTCATTATCCCACTGCACTCCACCCTTATCAGACCAATCATAGAGAACAATGTTCCTTTTGGTATATACCTGATCAAGCATATGCATTAACTAGTTCAACCTCAGAGGTTACTTACAAAAAGAATACAAGACATAACAAACCTACCTTATGCAGAGCACCTTAAACCCCTTTCCCTCTGCTAGGTTGCCTATAGATTGCTAAGGAGTGATCTATGCCTGTCTTCCATTGCACCCAACCCCAAACTTAAGAATCTGCTATTAGTAAGTCAAACAGTACCAGAAATAGGTTCATAGGTTCATAGGTTGAGGTACTAAAACTGCCCTATGAGCCATTTTTTAAGCAGCCAGTCCCCCTGAGACCAGACTCAAATGCACCATGTGTGTTGTGTTGGCAAAACACCTTAACCATTAGGCCACCCTCCCAACCCCCAAAATAAAAGGTCTAGGGACCTCAATCTTGTCTGTAACTTAAACAGGACATGCTGGGGAGACAGATATATGCCCCAGAGACTCCCCTCCTGTGGAACAGGCTTCCCATCCATGTGATGCTGAGTTCATCTATTACCCAGTCTAAATGCAACCTAGACCAGTAGATGGGGAATAGAAATTTACACTGACTCTGGCACCCATGTCCCTTATGGACAAGACTAGCTTATAAATGCCTGACCCTTAATGTCCTATTTGGATACAGAACATCATCATTCTTTTGAGAAAACTTGTCTTAGAAAAGCCCCCGGAGTTGTTAGCCTAGTAACAATCTATTACTCTATGAATCAACCCAATAATGCAGCCATCAGAGGTTCATATGTGTTTACTAGTCTAACGACCACAAGGGCTTTTTTAAGCCTAGCCATGGATCCCAAATCTTTGACAAGTTCTGATACTTTTGATAAGTGTAAGCATGGGCCTGGGAGATGAACCATTTACAGGTTACCTGTTTCCATTAGAGACATAGGTGCCAAAAAAGGGATGAATTTCTGGTTTCCCATCCAATTTTCCAAATTGCACTTGAATTGGGTTTGGGAGGAACTCTGCTTCACATGCATGGGGAGCCTGTTCCATTGATGGGGTAGTCTCTGGGATACATACCTATCTCTCCAGCAGGTCCTATTTATATCACAAGCAAGGTTTAAGTCTTTAGAATGGGTAATTCTGCTAGTGTTTGTTCTGTGGATATGCAGGAGGTCCATCAGAGTGGGGTCTGACAATGCCCTGTATGCCAGGCATAGATTTCCCCTCAAAAGCCTGTAGGAGACAGAATACAGGGATAGGGCCTTGGAGTGGTCTGCATAGGACATATTACTTATGCCCTGTATTCTTTTAGTTTGGAACATCTGTGGATGTTCCTGTTGTTGGATATGTCTGGTTAGGTACATACCAAAGGGAAATTATCATAATCTTAAACAGGTAACAAGATGCTTCATCATATTAATAACACAGTAGCCATTCATAGCAGACATTGAAAAACACAACTTTCTGTGAGATAGGAAAATTCCCAACACATATATAGAAGGTGCTTTATTATGCACCCCACCCAACTTATGTATCCTCATACCTGATGTTTCTACAAAGTCAGGCTAAGTTCCCAGTGCCACTAACCTCGATCAATAAACCTTGCCTCTTCCATGAGAGACAGTGTCCTTTGAGGTCTATATTATAACATCAAAGTCTAAAAACATCAAATGTTATAAGATCGACCCCATTTAATCGAAACACCAGAAAACCGAACAGTCAGAATAGCGAATGTTTTCCCAGGGAAACAATTTGCTGTTCCGACAAACATACACACAACTCAAGTACACCAAAATAAATAATCCACACACATACACTTCACAAAACCCTACACTAAACCAGACATACACCACTAGCTACCCACTTACCTTAACCCAACCCTAACCCTAAGGTCTCTAACTATCACACACTCACCTTAACCCAGTCCGTTCGCTCACTTACCTTAACCCGGTCCGTAACCATCGCACCACACTGCTGTAAATAGCGAAGCCACGGACCACCGAAATCTTAAACTAAGTAAAATTTCGATGTTCCGAGGCTTCACTATTCTCAGCTTTCACACTAAAGGGTTTGATATTATAACATTCGAAATCGAAAAAACACACCTCCAGCAGCGATGTAGACCAAAAACAAAGAGAAAGCTGCAGAAAGCAAACAGAAAACAGATCTGTTGAAGTCCTAGTGATGAAAGCGCTTATCACTTTTGGCAAAGTCTGTTTATGTCTGTTTGGATTGAATAAACTCATTTTTATGGTAAGGTGGACTTGTTATTGGCTTTCTGCAGCTTTCTCTTTGATTATAACATTCGAAGTTTTTGAACTTCGATATTATAATATAAACCCGTCCTTTGATTACTGGAGTACAATATTGCATGGTTCAGTAAAACTTGCTTTGAGCAAGAATAAAGCTGCCTGTTTATTTACATTTTACAGACAATAAATACTTTATAGCTATGCCATCTATTTAGGCTTCAGATCTTTCTTCATACCATGTGTCATTGGGATTAGCCCGGGTTCATTTTAGCTCATCAGACCTATGACAATATCAGGAGGACTTTAATTCTGACATTCAAGTGAATCCCATACCCTCCATAATGTCAAACTATTTAGATAAGAAAAGGGTTTCTGTTTCATTTCCTGGTCTGTCTCCTACTTTACAATACACAAGATTCACAAACTTATACATGTGATTCCCTCAAAAAAGTATCACAGTGATACTGCTGTGGTCAGTAAGTTACCTCTTACTTGGTCTGACATTATCACATCACATCTGATAGTACTTTATAAGACAAGTAGTGCAAACAGTTTGAAACTTCTCACATATAGACAGCATTTGCCATGGAGGCATATAGCAGTGGTATCTGTTAAACACCAACAACATAAGAGTAGCCTTATCAAACGTATAATTCACAATTTTCCACCCATTAAAATCACTACAGTAACTCATGGTACAGTCAGGCATCCATCATCATAATAAGTAAACAAACAAAAAAACAATGAGCCCTACTTTCTCAAACGACTGCTGCATGACTACAGAAAATAATTTGAATGCCTTTGCACAATAACCCCTAAATAAAACACAGAATTTACTGAGTCTGAGCTCTGCATTGTCTTAGCACACAAACTCAGTCAAAGTGTCTTATGTTCTACAAACCAGTAGTGAATGATCTTTGGGTCAGTGCTTTGGGAATTGGTAAAATTATTTAATTACTTCCTAATGGGCAAGTTTCAGCCAGTAGAATCATCTGTATAGAATGTCTTCATAAACCCACAGTGGCATCTTGTTACTAAACTTGAATTAAATGACTAGAAAACCTGGTAATTCATCTCAAAAAGGCTCTGAGATGCTAATAAGTTTGATAAGGCTACTCTGAGATGACCAAGTAACTTGATAATTCAGCTTATTATAACCCTCAGATGAGTAGGTAACCTAATAATTTAACTCATTATAGTTTTTAGATGACTGTTAATGTACTGAAAAGTAGCAGAGTTACTGATAAATGTGGGTACTTCCTTACTTTATCTTCATTTTATTGCACTCCCATTGATGTGGAGTTAACTTTCTTTCTCTTATAGATTGTGCATTAAAATGCTGAACTGAAACATTAACATATCTACATCTTAGCGAATAACTTTTCTGCTTGTGTATTGTTTTTATAGACCCAAAATTTGACCTAGAGCAGGTTCCTTCTTTTATCACTGTAAACAAGTATTGCCATATTGGTATTTGTAATAGTACATCACGCTCTTTGTCTTTTTTTTTTCCTTTTTGCAGAAACATTTTACTTTTAGACAGCAGACCAGCAACAGAAACTTAGCTTTTTACATGTGTGGCTCCCTCCTCCTGGCCAAAATTACAGTCCTTATTAGTGAATACAGGACTCACCCCTCATAATATATATGTCACTTCTGGATAAAGACCCTCCTACTTCTATTTTGGCTTATTAAAATGTACTGGATGGCATACCAGCCAAATTCTGTGTTCAAGAATTCTGGACAAAGTCAAACATAATGGGGGTCAAAGGGCAAAAGTCTGGATTTTTTTTAAATCACACTAGTTCACTTAAAGACTTAATAGAACAATATATTTTGCATCAACATGCCTGTTCAGAACATAAGTATTAAACTCTAATGCCTGGTATTAATGACTGCCTGTGATCCTCAGTGATTAGCCAGAAAATCAAAACTTCTTCAAGGAACAGGGAGAAAATATGAAGCAAAATCAGGGCAAATTGAGAGGAATGCTGAATTGCCAGTAAAATTAACTTCCACATAGCAACATGAGAAAATATCAAGTATTTCTGAAATGACAAAACTCTAATTCTGCATCTATCAGGCTGCATAACCTCTCCAGAACAGCATCTGTTTACAGAGAAGATTTACACAAGACATTTTATTCTATTGTGTAATTAGCCAACATGTGTTCACCTGCTGCTCTATAATCCTGTTTCAACACTCCATATCCCTGGGAATGCAGTGCCTACTCATGTTCTCCCTTATTCCAGTTCTGGATATTGTGACTGATGTGAAAACATTATCTGGATGTGGAAGATGTTTAGCAGGAATCTTCCTCTTGAATACTTACAGGTTTCCTAACATTATACTTCTGGATTTGGATGGGTGTATCTTGTTCCTTACAGCAGAAGGGGAGAAGACCACCACTATGTATAGCTTTGATAATATAACAAGTTTCTCTGAGCTTCTGTATGCCATAGATTGTACACATGCAACAATAATGACTCCACCCTGACCATACTTACACCTATTTGTGACCAGGCAAGGCTACTATTTACTGAAATGCCAGGTAATGTTCAGTTCAGGTTTTATCTTCAACGTATGTGTGTTTGTAATAGTGCATGTGTGTGAGACTGTGTATGTACATGTTTGTACATATGCATGCAAATGTGTGGTTTTGTGTGTGTGCTTGCATACATAGGGGGTGGGTGGTGTGCTTGTGTGCATATGTATATGAGTGTGTGTGTTTGCATTTGTTCCTATAATGGTAGGCAATTCAAAAGAAAAATACTATTAGTTAGAAGTGAGCTTTAGCTAAAGGAAAACCAGGCAGCCTTTGCTATAATTGCTTAATATTGAGTGTACTGATACTGCACTGTTTTCCTGCTAAATTAGTCAGTTTTTGCTATAATTAGTTTACTAGTTCCTTCTGATTACAGAAAAAAGTTAGCATGCTAGTTGTGGGCATTACTTGCTACTGAGGCAAAAGTCAAGTGTCTTACTCTTGTTTGGTGTGCCTATTGAGCATTGTCATGGTTACTGTCTGTGAAATAAATAAAGCAGTTTAGTGCAATTCTGCTCATGGTGCAGCAATGCTGCACTGTATTGATGTAGGCATTTAGAGACTTAATTTTCTCTATACAATCTACTCCCAATTCATATTGTACTTTAAACATTCAATAGTTGTGGAAAGAGGCTTTGCTTCATGCTAGATTACATGTTGCTCTTTGTGTGCAGACTTAGATTGTTTGTTTTTGACAAGTAACACCTCCAGTAAATCAAATCCAAACTCATAAGCACAACACACTCTCAATCCACATTAGTCAACACCTGGAAAAGTGGACTTTGTAACTATATGTGTGCCAGCCTTGTTGAAATGGGCAGCCTGGGACAATGTAGCAATTGTCCATTTCTACTGACTGCCAGCTATTACTTAGACTAGTAGACCCAGTCACTGAGTGCTGTGGTTATCCAATGTTATTGGAGGCAAAGCTCTCTCACAAAGCAATAACAAATAGTAAGCAGGTTGTCAGTGCCACATGGCATGACAAAGCATACATGGATCAGACCAAACACATACACCTACATATAATGAAGTTCTTAAAAATTCCCTACCTAAACCACAAAGGTCTAATAAATGTGGTGTAAGAACCAAGTACCATAAGCAGCCATCACATATTACCTGCAGCACCTATCATGAAACATACATTTAAGAGTCACACTGACTCACTTCAAAAGCTAACAAGGCAAACTTCTACACAATCCAATATCCTCATCAGAAGTGAATCCACAGTGAGACACAAACATGCACCACTCACCAGGCTGTCCAAAGAGAGGGTCACAGTCAGTTGCTCATTAGGAGCCAAGATTTGCCACATCACACAAGCACTTAAATACTTGTACCTTAAGTACACATGACAGTCAGGACGCAACGCTGTAAATGATTTGGGATGTACCTCCCTGGACTATATGTAGCAAGACATAATAGAGCTTTAAGAATATGGGTCTGAGGTGGAAACGAACCTAACCTTGAACAACATTCTACCATTACCAAGAATGATGCTGCAATATGAATGAAAGAATAGTGATTTCAACAACTGGCTTACAGTCTGGTGTAATTCAAAGGAGATACAATTTATATCTGCATGGAAAGAGATGGTAGACAGTCCCAACTGCTTTTCCAGAGATGGCCTGCATCTCTCCCCCCAAGACTTTCATATATTGGCTACATTCTTGCCCACCCATGCAGTTCCTTTTTTTTTTTTTTTGCAATGACAGTCTTGTAAACATTCCAGCATTATTAAACAGAATCTACATTGTTGTTCTACCCTGGGGACCGTAACAAAAACTCCACTTCTCACAGCCATTCCTTGCCCTGGAAAACATTGATATATGCATCATGACAAATACCTGGTTCAGACCATTGAAAACATTACTTTAATGCAGGGTATCAAGGCCTATCACTCATTCAGACTTATCACATCAGACAAAGGCATTAAGGAGGTGTTGTCTGCATATTATTAAAAAAAAATCACTTCATCTCCAGAGCTCCCACATGTTCAACTTACTATCGACAAACCCACCTTGGTTGTGATGTGCTCTCTGTTCTGGGCCAGTAATCAAGGAGCCTCAATACTCACCTCTGACACTGGTGAGAGATGGTCACTAAGAACAGGAATGGACTTACACAGTATTTTCTGGATGCAGCTCTCTTCATCAAGCACAATTTCCACCAAGAGCACACAGGGAAAATGTTCCAGACCTGGGACTGGACTCTCTGTCTCTCCACTTCCCAAACAAGACTCACTTTGAAGCACTGTGTCCCAGTTTCAAGTGGCTGATACACCCACACCTGGTTATTTGATTTTCACACACACACACACACACACACACACACACACACACACACACACACACACACACACACACACACACACACACTCCTGGGAAAGGCTGGCACAGATTTACTAGCTATAAATCCTCTACCCAGACTATAAGGTAACCACACTGCCACCAGTGAACCACTCTAAGGCTCTTACAAGGGTATCCAACTATACTGAGTATAATAATACTAATATAAATGGTAGAGTGTAACCAAGGCAGCAAGGCTTTTCAGAGTGGCCAAGGAGTCAAATAAGCACAAGTACTCTCAAGAGATTAAAAGCATTCTCTAAAAGACCAACCACAATGAGAGGTATACAATATTTAGTAATAAATCATAAAACAGAAAACATGGAATACTAAATATCTAAGTACAGTAAACACCAGAGTTTCAGTCACAGGAGAAATACAAAAAACACAGTTGAACAGATTCACACAGCAATCAGAAGTCACATGTCTGATTCAAATTTTCCAGTTGTGCTTGTGGTTTTAACAAGACACCTTAATCACCTACCAAGGTATAAATTAACCTTTTCTCCCCCATTATAAATAGTCCATACCTATTAAAATCAAAATAATTTTTATTGTTGAACTGCCCAATATAAGGCAACTAAAATTAATGGTTAAAAACTACTGCAATAATTACATTAAAATACATCATGAAAAAATCTCATACATATAAAATTTACATTGACTACTAATAATAAATATTTTTATTTTTTATTAACCACATAGAATTATAAAAATTCACATAAATATTCACAAAAAGAAGTTAGCCTTCAGCTTCAGCATACTACTCAGAGTAACATGCTCATTTATCCCAGGGGGGTTCCATAGCATTAGTAAACTGAGTCCATTGCAATTCTAAATATTCTAAAAAATTAGAATCAGGTCCCAACCTAGGACCAAGGTCACAGTACTCAATAGCACAGAACTTAAAAAATAATCTTTTTTCTCTGTGATGTGCTTATAAAGAGCATTCTTACAATCTAATGTTTTAATTTCAAATAAATGCTGGTATATTCTATCCTTTAATGCCCTTTTTGCCTTTCCTATATAAAATCCATCACATAGCTGACATTTAGCAATGTGGATCACTGCCCTGGAAAAACAATAAAACTTATGTGGAATATTAATGTTTCCTATTTCCCTTGATTCTAACATCACACACTAAATATTCACACACTGGGCACAACACACACATTTAGACATGTGCCCTCTCCTACTTACACCACCTGTCCTCTCTAGCATCTGTTTAAAGCTAATTTCCTTCTTATACACTATCATTGATTTATTCCTCACTACCAAAAGGTAGTCGGAATCTGTTCTAAAAAGGTTCCAATTGTTTCTAGGAATCCTAGAGATGGTGAAAAAGTCCTGATTATAGGGAATAATATGTTTTATTCCATAACTCATCTCCTTCCTTACTATTATTCAACCTCCCTTCACTTAACCCAATATTTGTACCTAAAAGAGGTTTATATATCCCTTCATGTCTTTTTCTCTTAACCTGTTCTAAAATCTCATTGACAAACCCTTTAGGGTAACCCCTCTTGATTAACATCTCATTTAAAACTAGGCATTGTTCAATGAAGGTATCTTCTTCTGAAACCATCCTGGGTAATTGGACACATTGTTCCTTAATTAAACCCTTCTTTTGATGGGATGGATGAGAACTCCCATAATGTAACAATGTATTGGAATATATAAGTTTACGATATAGGGTAGAGACAAACCTCTTTTTCATACTATCTTTATAAATCATCACATCTAAATAGTTCTTTAACAAAATCAAACTCCATGGTAAATTTTAAAAATTGAGTAGAAGTACTAATGTAGTAAAAAAATTCCTTCAATTGTGTCTCCCCCTTATTCCAAAAAATAACTATGTCATCCAAAAATCTCCCATACAGAACCCATTTTTCCCTAAATCTAGTAGAAAAAACATACAACTTCTCCCATTGGGCCAACACAATATTAGCAAATATGGGGGCATATGCTGCCCACATGCTGCCCCAATTGCTACACCCTTAACCCATTTAAAGAGTTGATTTTCAAAAATCAAAAAAATATTCTCTAAAACTAATTCCATCAATGCTGTCATAGTGTTGGCCCTACTTAAGGAGAATCCAGTGTTTTCACATAAAAACTCAAAAAATAAATCCATCCCTTTGGGTCTATATCCTAACATTGAAGTGTCAAAACTTTGGATATTACAACATCGAACCCAAAACCACAAAGGCTGAATACCTCAAAGACTAAGAACAGCAATTTATTTTCCCTGGGAAAAAAATCGCTGTTCCAGTACAAAACACGAAACACACGAACACTAAAAACTATTTCTAATGTGGGGGGCTTCAGCCCCCACCCCTCCAATGTGGGAGGGATATGCCCCCCACCCCCCTACTTAAATATACCAACTCCGAGATCTCACCACAGTGGAGGAAATAGCGAAGCCGCGGAAACAGCCCACCAAATTCTTTCCCTGGGAAAGAATTCCATGTTCTGCAGCTTCGATATTGTCAGTCTTTGAACTTTCAAGTTTGAGGTTTTGATGTTCAAACTTTTCAATGTTTGATGTTGCGATATACACCCATCCATTCTTGATGTGGGATAACTGAAAATAAATCACAGACATCAATAGTGACCAGGATTAATTCATCAGAATACAATTCTTGCCTAATTTTAGATAAAAAAGTCCCAAGAATCTTTGTAAATATATTCATATTCTACAAGAGAACTTTTAAAATGACAATCTATAAATTTAGCTGTAAGGAAAGTAATAGACCCGAAGTATCTACTATAGGATGAAGGGGGGATTTTGTATATTTTTATGAACTTTGGGTATCCTGAATGTAGTTGGGATTCTTGGCTGTGAAACAATCAGATATTTGTGTTCCTGAGGTGTCAACTCTCTATTTATAAGCATTTGATCAAGACCTAACTTAATATTCATATAAGCAATATATAATTCATTCCTTGAAACCTCTTCATAGGTATCTGTAAACAATATAAGACATATCCTGTCTATATAATCAATTCCATCCATCACAGCCAATCCCCTTCCTTTATCTGGTTTGATGACCCTAGTAGATTTATTAGACACAATTTCTTTCAATAAACACTTTTCTTCCATAGTCAAATTATTGTCCACTATCTGCTTATAACATAGTTTTTCATAGATGCTAACCAGAGGGTGAGGGACTGGAATAAAGGTACTAAGCCTTCTTAAATCAAGTCTCCTAAAATTCACACTATCTTTAAATATAAAACTTAAGTACAATTTCCTAGTAAATAACTTGAGGTGGGTTGTGAATAACACTCTATCTCTTAGTGGGTACAAAATTAAGTCCTCTCTTCAAGAGGTTAGCCCATTCAGATGTTACATTTGCACCACTATAATTAAAGACAATAAAATCACATTTTTCATTCTCTACCATGTTAGGTCTGTCATAATTACCCGCCTGTTAAATTATGTTCTCCCATTCCCTCTCCCCCTCCTCCTCCCCCTGCATGAATAAACTGAAATCCCGTGTCCTGTAATTGTTAATTTGATTTTTACCTTTTCCTTTGTTGTATTAATCTCTGTGATCTCCTCACCGTGGAATGTTCTAAAGGGTGCCCCTGTCAAATATTCTCACTTGAATTCATATCCTGTCTTTCAGCATTACTCACACCATTGAAATTCACATTCCTATTGTCAGACGGTCCCTTCAGTACAGGGTATGCTAAACCATTAGCATAGTCTCTCTGATCCCTAGCTAACTTTTTCAACTTCTTTTCTTTTAAAAGAGATTCATTTTTTCAACATTAATAAAAAGGCTTTTAAACTTATTTAACTTGGTAGGGAATAATAAATCATTCTAAATACTTTCATTTAATTTCCCAATTTGTTCATTTAATTCATTCATTTTAAAATCATTGTGATTAATTAATATGGCTAGCAGTTCACAACCATACGTGTTAAACATTAAAAGCAACTCACCACATGCAAAAGCCCTTCAGAATTTCTTCACTTTTTAAACATTCACTAAGGTAGCTATTTTCTAATTGAAGTTTTTTAAATTTAAAAACCAAGTCCTGAAGCAGTTTTAATTGCTGGTCAAGCATTCAGTACACCACCTGCTCACCGCCATGTTGACTTTGTGCATTCCTCCACCCCTGCTCTTCTTTCAGCCAATTGGAAAGGAGAAAATCCCTCACCATAGTTTCCATTTATCCATTGACAGAAGCTGATTGGAAAAATGTTTCTTGTAAAGAATTATGTCCTTCTCTTACTCTTTGAGCTGGAGTAATGAAGAAAGTGCCTGAACTCTGAATATCAGAGCCCAAAACAGAATTAGCAGTTAGATTAATACTCCTGTTACCTCCACATCTGTTAGTCACCGCCAGTACTTGCTGGCTCAACTGATTAACCAGCAAAGTCAAATTGCCAGTTGCAGTAATCTCCTGCAGCACTTGGTTGTTACTGCTACTGGAATGAGGGTCACTAAGCACACCTCCTTCCATAACCAAACCACAAAAGGACAAGTTCCAAAACCAACTAAGAGTAAATGAAGGAAGCAGAAGTGACACACAGCAAACCACAGACGCTAACATTAAGCACTTTTGTTCTGGAATAGTGGACTTCATC